>NC_133348.1:18633879-18933879 GCF_030506205.2 Paramisgurnus dabryanus | reverse complement strand
TCATGTAAATACAAACCTGTATATATTTATGTGTTCTGATAAACACAAAGAAAGATATTTTGGGAAAGTTTGTAACCAAATGGATCAGAGGCCCCATTGACTTCCACAGTGGTGATAAAATAATACAATGGAAGTCAGTGGGGCCTTTAATTGGTTTGGTTACAATATTCCTCAAAAATCTTTGTTCGTGTTCATCAGAGCAAAGAACGGTTTACAGTTTTTTTTATACAATGAGACAGACATTTCATTTGTGGCTGAACTATTCCATTATAATCTAAACCCTGTATGAGAATCTGCCGCTGAAGGTTGTGAATAAAATGTACACTTACTGAACATTCCCTCGAGTCGCACTAAACAGCTTATGTAGCTGTCAAAATCCAGCTGCAAGTTTTCATTAGCATAGCGCATGGCAATAATGTCAAAGAGCTGATTGTTGAGTTGAAAACCTGAGGTAGAAAAAGACATCACAGGTTTTAGGGTGTTTACGGTTTAGTTTCCTAATGCAGATCAAAGATGAAACCGTCTCACCTGCATCAGTAACGGCGTTTCTCATCTCAAAGCTGCTGATCGAACTGGATTTATCAGTGTCGTACTGTTTAAAAACCAGCTGCAAACGGCAATAGAGAGCGCTTGTGTGTTTAATAAATGTACAGTGTGGAAAAAACTACTTTATTGCTACAATAGGCACTTTAAAGCGTAAATGATGTACCTTCCACTGTTTGATCTTACTCCATAAATGCTTGAACTCTTGCAGGTTTAGGTGGCCTGTTCCATCAGTCTAAAGTGTCATGGTTAAGATAAATATGTCTCAAATAAATCTCTGTCACAAGTTACTCTGCCCACTAGGGGGTGCCATCAACTTAAAGGGATAGTTCACCCAAAAATGAAAATTATTTTATTCTTTACCTTACAGGAAGGAAGATGTTTTGAGGAATGTTTGTAACCAAACTGTTTATGAGCCTCAATTACTTCCATAGTATACTTTTTTCCTGTTATAAAAGTGAATGGGGCTCATGATCGATTTGGTTACAAACATTCCTTAAAATATCTTCGTGTTAATCAAAACAAATACATATTTACAAGTTTGTAACAACATGAGGGTGAGTAAATGATGACAGAATTAAAATTTTTGGGTGAATTATCATTTGAAGAATAATATAGAAAGTATTTGCTGCTTTAATTTAATAGGACAACAGTAGTGAAGGATACATCCATAAGTGCAATCATACTTCTGCAGCTCTCCAGACTGAAGCCTTCTGTTTTAAGCTCTTTATCTGTGGAAAAAGTGAGAGTGTTCCTGTATCTCAAAGGCACAGCATTGCATTAGAAGCGTAAAGGTTGTGGTTTGTTTCTTAGGATATAAGCAGTGATGATAAAAATGTGGCCTTCAAGGTCGCTTTGAATAAATGTAAATAGAATGAAAAAATTCCCCTTACGTTTGGCAATCACCCTGTTAAGTACAGTTCTGAGTTCATAAGCGTTGATCTGCATGTCCTGCCAAGAGCAAAAGGGTCACAATGATGTCCTCATTAGAGCAGTATAGAGGTAAAGAACCTTGTACGTGCACTCACGTCTCCAGCGATCTGCTGAAATATGGCCCTGAACTGTTTCTCCTCTTCTGTTTCCTCCTCAACAGGCCTATACGTCTGAATGTCAGGAACAAATAAATTGTGTTTGATCATATATGAAACACATTGATTTACTGGCCATACAGCCGATAAAATGAGTATTAAACACGTTACCATTTTTCTCAGTTTTCTAAAGACGCTATTGACATGAAATGTTCACCAGGGGTCTCATTTATAAAGCATGGTACACACAAAACAGAGCTGGAAACATGCGTACGCCAGTTCCCAGGCAAAGGTTATGATCGATAAAAAAAAACTTGATGGGAGAATGGGCTTGCAGGGTGGGATCTGAGGATGATTCATGTACGCACACATGCCGGTGATCTGTGGCTTATAAAGAGAACATTGTTTTGTTTTATAAATCTTCATATTTTTTGGCATATGCCGTTTTTGTTTTTTGTGCATACATAGACTTTTAGTAAGGATCCTACACAGTTTTATAAATGAGACCCCTGATGTTTGTAACACAACCCATGCAATCCACACATTCAAACCATAGATGTCCATGAATTAAGTTGTGTGTAATCATGTAAAACGAGACAAGGAAAAAGTATTGAATAGGCTTACTAAAATGTATTTAATACTTTGTAAAAAAAAAAAAGCCTTTGTTGGTAATAAAAGCTTCAAGATTCCTCATATCTTCAATTATTGAAAGATCTGTGGGCCTGAACTCTGATCTAGTTCTTTGCTGGGCCATTCTAGCAGCTTCATTTTCTTTCTCTGAAACACATTGAGAGTTTCCCTGGCTGTTTGCTTGGGTTTATAGGCCATTAGTTGGACTGAACCGGCTATTTTTGCCACTGACAAGGGGCCAGATTGCATACTGACTGTCTTGGCTTTCCATGTCTTTTTGCACCTCTTTCCCTCAGGGGGTCCGGTACTTTTGCCTGTGTCATTTTACATGATTACACCTAATTAATTAGTCTGCTAATAATAAAGGGCCTTTACATTAGATGCACGAGTATGAATTACAGTTTAATATCGGTTTATACTTGTGCAGATGGTGTTACTGAAGCAGTGCTGACTAAAGTTACTAAAACCAATCCAAGTAATGCAATTCATTCATCCATGACTGTAAAACGCTGCGAGGAAATATCTCAGTCTTATTTGCAAATTTACCTTCATCTTGCTATCTGTCTCCTGTTGTAACAAAGTGAAACATGTTAAAAAACTAAATTATATTGGTTGTTTCTGAAAAAAATCAATGGAATTACGGAATCTGGCTGTTATTTAGTTTTTATAAAGGCTGAATTATATTCAGAAGCCAGGCTGGTTATAATGATGATTCACAAATTTATGCAAGTAAATAAAGGCAAGAGCCATTATGTCCTGCCACAGATTCAGACAGACAGTCACAGGTGTTGACTCACCACAGACCCCGCTTCAATTTCTGCTTCTATAACCCTGGGAGAAAACATGCAGCTGTCAGCTACAGGTCAAGAGGTCATTTAAAACATGTTTCACTGTAACACGTGAAATGGCTGAATATTAAAGAGCCCCTATAATGTTGCTATTTGGTGCAATGCAATGTGTTCATGTGGTTTATTTTACACATATCGTACATCGTTGCTCCTCTATGACCTGTCAATTTGTACAAAGCTCATCGTTCTGAGAAAGCGCGGTGTGCTCCGATTGGCCAGCTATCCAGTGCATTGACGAATACCTCATGAGAGTGATGAAAATGTGACGCTCCTTACCATATTTGGAAGATTAGCTCCCAACTGGAGATAATATCATCTTTACAACCTTATCAGTACAAGCTCGAATCTGATGTAGAAAACTCCAGCGCGGCTTGAGCAATACAATGCAATGTGTTCATTGTTGTTATTTCAAGAGATTTCAGTTGAAGACAACAACTTGCGTCATCATAGATTTGTAAATTTGCAAATTGTTAACATGTACTAATGCGCATTCAAACTCAAAAAGAAATGTAAAATCATGAAAAGGAAAATAGGGGCTCTTTAAATTTACAATCTGAGCAGTAATACTCACTCTGAGGTGCTCCAGTTTTCCGAGAAGACCCTGAGAAGAAACTCGCTCTCCTTATGAGGCTCAAAGGTAGAGGGAATGATGACATACTCTCCTGGTTTCAGTCTGAAACGCTCTGTTACCTCACGTATGTTGAGGTAAGACTTGCAGCGAGCTATAGATGCATTATAAAGGAAAAAATCTTTCTGCAACGGTTGTTGATTGCCTTTCATCTGCAATGTCAAAGAGAGAGAGATGGATAACAGATAGATTTTAGGGATGACAGTAAGGAAAATTTCAAGGTAAATGGAAGCTTTATATTTTTGTTGTATGGCAGTAAACATTTAGTTACAGTTTAACACATTTAAGGGCTTCAATGGGAAGCTAGTGAAGACCACTGATTAAATGTTTGTGTTTATGGTCTCCTCGTAGGGCAGTCCTACCTCCTCAGGAACCTGCGGAAGAATTAAACGATTTAAATGAATCAGTAGGAAAGAAAAAAAAATGTAAACATCTTAGTCAGCCTTACTGTAAATAAATTGGGTTAATTCAGTTATATTAACTAATACAAAGTTATAAGCTATCAAACTGCAAATACATACTGTGGCTATGTAGAGCAGAAATTTATTAGACCACCACCCAATGTAAGGTTTGTGCCATAGCTGTCCTAAACTATATTGTTGATTACCAAAATCATATTTCTGTAATGATTATTCCACCAATATGTCTAAGATCTTTAGTCACACTGGTAACACTTAACAATAAGGTTTATGGTTTTACATTTCCTTTGGTGTGTATTAGTACACGTTAATGAAATGCAGAAGGTACAAACCCCAAAGTAAACGATGACGCAAGTTATCGTTTTTCAACATGAATCTCTCTTCTTGGACTACAACAAACACACGGATTGTAGGCAACAGTTTACTTTCTGGGATTGGTGACGTAGGCAAGACCGACATTATCATAATTCCTGCCGCTTTGACTCAAAGCCTGTAAGTTAACTCCTGTAAGCATTGCATTGTGAGCAAATCTTTAAAACATGGTAGGGGGCGTCACATTTCCGGCTGACGTCAGAGGTATTCAGGCCAATCACAACGTACAGATTAGCTGGCCAATCAGGGCTTTTCAGATCAATGAGCTATACACACAATTAGCATTTGACGAAAATATCTGAAGCTGCAAAAAATGTACGGTATGTGGAAAATAATGTGTTTTTAACCATAAACCACGCAAATACATTATACCAAATGCACAAAATTATGTTGTTTTTAGCAATGGAATAGGTGCACTTTAATAAATGCTGTAAAAGTACAGTTCATCATGTTAGCTAATGCATTACCTAATAAATAAATACAACCTTATTGTAAAGTATTAGTCACAGTAGAATTTCTAATGCTAAAATATAATTTATTTTTAATTCAGATGCCCAATCACACTCTAAAAACAAACGGTGCTATATAGCACCAAAAGTGGTTCTTTGCTTGTAATTATAGAAGAACCGTTTTTAGTGCCATATTAGCACCGGTGAAGCACCTGTGTAGAACCACATTAGTGCTATGTAGAACCATATTTGGTGCTAGTTGTGCTATATGGCCCCCATATGGTTCTTCACTGGTGCTTCACCGGTGCTATATGGCACTAAAAATGGTTCTTCTATGATTACGAGCAAAGAACCACTTTTGGTGCTATGTAGTGTATATAGTGTAGTGTTATTTACTTCCACTCCTTAAAGGCCCTCTAAGCGAATTGAAGCGTTTTAGACCATAAAACATTTTTTGTTACATACCGGAAACATCTCCTCATTATCTGCTTGCTGCCTGTCCGCTGATCAAACTGTAAAAAAACGTGATCTCTGTAGGCAGCCCAGGCTTCACAAACGCCAATATCAACAAGTGGCCAAACCTAGCATCACAAAACAAAATATTCCAGCCAATAAACGACAAGAAGGATTTGGGGGTGGGGGTTGGGCGCGTTCATCAAAGCACGGAAGGGAGGGGGAGGGGGAGGAGTTAGGTACGCTCCGTCTGTTTGAAAACAGTTTCAAACGTCAACAATAACTAATGTCTCGCAGATTCGCTTAGAGAGCCTTTAATAGAAAAATAAGTTTTAATGGTGAATGTTAGTCTTGTTTGTTCAAGTGTGTCGACTCGGCTCAAACTTGGGTATAAAATCTTGAACACTGTTTGACATTCCTTACTCCAGTTTAAAACAATGAAACGTCATTAAAAAGGAAAGAGTCTGCATGATGCTGGATGGTGGTCTAATAAAGCACTGTACATGGACTTTATAAGAAGTATGTTTGCTTCACCTCATAGATGACAAACCCAATGTTATGTAGATGGCCACCTAGGCAGCGCTCTTTACGCCTGCCCTTCTGCATCAGTGCCACTACTACAGTGCAGGTCTTCTCTTTGGCATCTGCCTCCACAAGAACCAGACGGTACTGAGGGTTTGTCCAGAATGTGTCTGAGATAGAATGTAGTTAAATATTAATTAGGAGACCGAAAAATAAATACACTGTAGTTGGTTCAACTTAAAAATATTACTTATACCAGGTTTTAAGTTCAACCAACAAATCTCTTTTTTTTTTTTACAGTGTATGGGTGATCATTAAAACATAGGGGTGGTGATGTTTTAATGATTCAAATAAAATAATAACAAATCAAATAATACCAGATGTGGTCAATCCTGCCGTCTGTTTGCTCCAACCATAATTAAACACACCTGATGCAGTCAATTAAGGTTTTACTAGGCATACTAGAAACTTTTAGGCAGGTGTGCTGAGGCAAGTTGGAGCTAAACTCTGCAGGACACCGGCCCTCCAGGACTGAAGTTGCCCATCCCTGCTCTAGGTATACCTGGAAAGTTTCTGCAGCCACCAGCAGAGCATCCTCTCACCCATCGGCCCTCATGCATGACCACAGTCCACTTAAACATCTGGTCATCCTGCAGGGTGTCGGGGGTAAGATTACAGATCTCCAGATTGGTGAAGTTCTTCTTAAACTCCTCAAAGCACATCCTTGAGTTGAGCCCAAGAGCAATGAGCAGAATGATAGGACATTGAGTGTTGTAGGTATAGTTTTACATGTAAAATAAGCAATATTTTAAACAGAGAGGGGAATAATCAGCACTAACCAGAACTCTCCTTGCTCTGTAGGTCGCAGTCTCTCTTTGTCTTGCTCAGTGGTTGCCAGTGCAGTCCATTCATTAGACTTACAGGTGGGAGGGGGATTAACTCCCCATGGGTCTCGTACACGAACAAGACGGATCTTTAGGTCCTTACAATCCCTTCGTTTACCCTGAGAAAAATGTTTCTGCTATTATTATTTTTTTTTAAACATTTGTTGATATATGTTGGCCAAAACTAAGAAATTCAAGATTGCTTCACATTCAGAATTCATGGCACATTTTAAAGGGCACCTATTTCATTGCTAAAAACAATGTTATTTTGTATATTTGGTATAATACAATGTGTTTGCGTGGTTTATGGTTAAAAAACACATTTCCCACATACCTAGTATTTTTGTAGCTCCAGATTTACTTTGGGATTTGTACCTTTTGCAAATCGTTAAAGATGCAATTTGTATAATCCGCGCCACTAGAGGGCGCCAGATCAAATCAATAACAATGACGTAGATTAATGATGCTCTGAAGCAGCGTGGACTCATGAGATTTGTTGTCTTCAACTCAAACGCTGATGGCCATCAATCATACGGGAACGAGAAGTCATGTAACACATGAGGTAAAGTAATCAAGTTTTATAAATGTTGTGTTTGATGACATCGTTTTTTTTTTCATTATGTAAGGTTTCATGTATTGTATAAAACGCAATCTAGATGTTACAGTATTAGTCCAATACGATGGTTTGTTAACACAGCACAGAATTAAGGGTTCAGATGAACAAACTTACCATAAAAAAAGCGAGTGGCCCGACAGACGCTATTACTTCCGCATTTGTCCACAACACTGTTGTCATGTGGTTTTTACGTCAGTAAAGGGGGTAACAAAGGGTAACGTAGATATTAACGTCATTTACAGGCGACTGCACTGCCCCGTGTCACTGTTTAGGGCAGCAATTTTCTCATAATTTACAAGTAGTTGTAAACATTATAGATATTGTTAGTAATCAGCTGGACAAAATATACTAGTGGTTTTTGTATATTTTACTGCAAATATCTTACAAATTGTACCTTTAACATGTACTTATAGATCGTTTCATCTGGCGCACGTGCGGTGACGCGATAAGCGTCTGTCTGAACTTCCGGTTTCTGTTTGTTTAATGGTCTGACTAGTTGCTGAAACTGAACTCTTAAATAAATACCTCGTCGAAAATAACACGTTTTGGGTTCCTATGTAATCTACGTGTTGTTTATTTTGCTTGTTATATAAATAAACTATTTTAAAAGGACTATAATTTGTTATTTATTCTTCGAAGAGTTTACCGGAAGTTACGTGATGACCATGAAAGCCGCTTGTTTACGTTGTTACTGCTGAAACCGTCTATACACACACACACCAAAGGAAATTTTGGTTACATATTTCTTTAATATTGTCAAAACTATTTACAGAGCCATCTAAAGAGACTTCTGACATGCAGCACTAGAATATGCCACAACACATAACCTTTGATTTTTTGATTAAAATCATTATAATCTATCAAATATATAATTATATACAGTAAGTCTATGAACATACTGTATATATACTAATGTTTAAAATACTGAATTATGAGTTATTATATGAATTTCTCTGAATTCTACTACCTTAAATTTAAATAAGAAGTACAGTGCATCTAGTTTTTCAATTGAGTTTTTATAGGAACTTAAATGACATTCTCTAAATGACATTAAATGTATTCCAATGCCCAAGTACACAACAGACACACCTGCTCAACTCCAGTGACTGAGTACGCATGTCCTTTCACAAGTCCAGATACAGTTTTTGTCATCAAAGCGGTTGGAACCAAAGTCTGTGTGGCAGAAGCATAAACATTGGTTAATGAAAAACATTACATTGAACTTAATGCCATCATAATCCAGTTGCTTATAAAAATCTTTACAAAAAACTACATGTAACCAGAGACTATAGTAATTTATACACAAGCACAGTACACATACAGTGTTCAACATAATTATCAGCTAGTTTATAGCCCTAAATGGCAAGGCAAGGCAAGGCAAGTTTATTTGTATAGCACATTTCATACACAGAGGTCATTCAAAGTGCTTTACACAGAAATGAGAAAACAATATATAAAAAAGAAAAAGAAAAAGTAAAAATAAGATTTACACGATAAGATCACAATAAAGACAAAGATACATGAGAATTTAAAATAACAATTAAAGAAAATAAATGTGATTTTAATAAAACAGTTTAAAATGTTAAAAAGAATAAAACAGGAGTAAAAGTGACTTGAGTTAAAGGTGCAGTCAGTGTGAAGCAGCACAGTGCTCATTCAGTAAATGCAGAGTTAAACAGATGTGTTTTTAATCTAGATTTAAAAGTGTTTACTGTTGAAGCACATCTGATCTCTTCTGGAAGTTGATTCCAGCTAGAGGTGGCATAAAAGCTAAATGCTGACGCACCTTGTTTTGAGTGAACCCTTGGTATTTCTAACTGACCTGATCCTAATGATCTGAGTAATCTTTTAGGTTTATATTCAGTTAGCGTATCTGTCATGTATTTGGGTCCTAAGCCATGAAGTGATTTATAAACGAGTAACAATACTTTAAAATCTATTCTAAATGTAACAGGAAGCCAGTGTAAGGACCTGAGGACTGGAGTGATGTGCTCAGATTTTTTGGTTCTGGTCAGAATTCTGGCAGCAGCGTTCTGTATGAGCTGCAGCTGTCTAATGGTCTTTTTGGGGATCCCCGTAAGGAGTCCATTGCAGTAATCCACCCTGCTGGTGATGAAAGCATGAACAAGTTTCTCTAAGTCCTGTCTTGAGACAAAACATCTAATTCTGGCAATATTTCTGAGATGGTAGTAAGCTGATTTGCTTATCGCTTTCACGTGACTACTGAAATTAAGGTCAGACTCTAAAATTACACCAAGATTTCTGACTTTATTTTGTGTCTTTAGACCCCTAGAGTCAAGGTATGTGTTAACTTTGAGAGTTTCATCTTTATTTCCAAATACAATGACTTCGGTTTTGTCTTTGTTTAACTGGAGGAAGTTTTGACGCATCCAACAGTTAATTTCATCAATGCATTTACATAGAGAGTCAATGGGGCTGTAGTCATTGGGTGACAGGGCTAAGTATATCTGGGTGTCATCTGCATAGCTGTGGTAAGCAATTTGGTTCTTTTTCATTATTTGACCAAGTGGGAGCATATACAAATTAAACAGAAGCGGTGCAAGAATTGAACCCTGTGGGACTCCACATGTCATGGATGTCCACTCAGATTTATGGTTACCCATGTTCACATAGTAACCTCTTCCTTGTAGGTATGTTTTAAACCATTTGAGAACCATCCCAGAGAGCCCTACCCAGTTTTCCAGTCTATGTAAGAGTATGATGTGATCTACTGTGTCAAAGGCAGCACTAAGATCTAGTAGCACCAGCACTGATATTTTACCTGAATCAGAGTTTAAGCGAATATCATTTATTATCTTTATGAGCACTGTCTCTGTGCTGTGATGCTGACGGAAACCAGATTGAAAGTTGTCCAGATAGCCATTTGAGTCAAATAGCATCTAGTATAGCCTATTTAAAACGGATGAGTGGATTACTTACATCTATAGAGCAGCCCACAAGGGACCCTCTCTCTAAAGCTTTCCTCATGATGCTGTACAACTCTTTGGGGGCTTCTGAAATCTCAAAAAACTCGGTTACACCTCCTGTAAAGTCCTCCATGGCCTCCAGTGTGTTTCCTCCCCTCAAAGCTTCATAAGAACCGTGTATCCTGGGTCCCATAATTCAAACCATCAGATTTAGCATCAGGACTGATGTTGGTACAGGCAAAGGATCTTTAAAATACCGCAAAATACAATAATAGAATATTTTGCTGTTATCAGTAAAATATGAAATTCAATAGACTTACTTCGCATATGCCTTTTCTAGAAGAGCACTCCAAAATTCATTCTTCTGTCCAGACCTGGTGAACACCAACTGGTTTTTGTATGTTGGAAGTCGATCATCAACAACCACATCCACCCATTCGCCGTAGCGCCAGAACTAGAGGAGAAGCAAAGAAATGGTTAGAGGGATACTCCACCCACATTTCTAAATAAATATGACCATCATCTTTTAGAGGAGCACATTTGGAGGTATTTTAGTAAATGTCCTTGCTTTTCCAAACTTTATAATGTTAGAAAACAGGGATCAGGGAACAACTTCTGACTTTAAACCCCCAAAAAGTGCATTCATTCTTCAGAGAAGTAATAAACGCGGCTCCAAGGGGTTAATAAAGGTCTTTTGCAGGTAGCTTATCTATGCAATTTGTCAAGAAAAATAATCATATTTTAAACTGTAATAACTAACTTCTGGTAATGACGGCATCTTGGACTCACGCGATTCACTGCACAACATACCCATGGCAACAAACACTCACTGCGCTGCCATCCAAGATGGCACTGTTACCAGAAGCCAGTTATTACAGTTTTTAAAGTTTAAAATATGGATTTTTTTCTTACCAAATTGCATAATCTACCCGCAAAAGACCTTTATTAACCCCTTGGAGCCACGTGGATTACTTCTGTGAAGGATGAATGCACCTTTTTGGGCATCAAAGTCAGAATTTGTTTCCTGATCCCTGTTTTCTCCCTTTATAAGCTTGGAGAGTTTACTAAAATAACTCCAAATGTGTTCGTTTGAAAGATGATGGACATATATATCTCGGATTACATCATGGGGTAATTTGATATTTGTCTGGAGTATCGCTTTAAGCTGATTATGCCTAAAATAATGAATGGTCCCGTTTTAGTGTTCATACCTGGAAATGAAAAATGCCTGCATAGTTTTCACTGAAGCTCTGGTCATGGGGAACCACTCTTTGCAGGATTACTTTATTCAGAGTCAGGCATGTAATGGCAGCCAGTAGCCAGCAGTCTCCTACAGGCATTAATGGGTTAGGGTTATCAGTACATAATCATATATATCAGTACATAATAGTACATATATCAGTACATAATTAGTATAATTGTAATGCATTAGTACACAGGGAATTAAAATACTTGATTCTGATTGGCCGATCATGGCATCCAGCGGTCTGAAATTTATAAAGAACTATAAAGCTACATTTACCAAGCTACATTATTTGTATTCATTTATCAGATTTAAACAATTAAAACAAAAAAAATATTTTTTAAGATATTATCAGTACTAATAACTAATCAAATATTTTATATCATACAATATTTAAAGTGCAATTTCAATAGCAGGTTATATGTAATTTGTTGGATAATGTAAAGTAAGTATTGCAAAACAAGTATGGGTGTTTCACTAGGGATCAAATTCATAACCTTTTGAGCTGCTAATGCAGTGGTCTCCAAATTGAAGAGGAACTCTGTCAGGGTTTATTTTATGATAGAAAGCAACTGCCTAACTGTAAATTATCCTTCATGTACGCCTTGTAAACTGGAAATATCATGCATGTAAGTCTATCTTTGTACTGTATGCATGTATGTCAGTTTCAAAGACCTTTACAGCTGTTCATATACAGTAATGTGGCAGTGCAGATCAGCAGGACAGAGCTCAGATTTCACCCTTGTCTATACATGCACAAAACCACTCACTGATCAAGATAAAAAAAAGTGTGTTATAAAAATGCATAATAATCACACTCTTCTGTAATACTGTTTATTTTCATTTAAACCAAAACTTTTTCACAAAAATTGTAAACCGACACGAATTGCTTGACAGTTTAAAGCACTGTCCAAAAAATGCATGACACTGGCAATGGCGGATTTTGGGTTCAATTGCCAGGGAGGGAACATAAAAACAGATCAAATAAAGTGTATACGTTTCTAAGTTTCTTTCTTTAGATAAAGCTGCATGACAAATACACATGCAATGTAAATGCAATGCAGAAATGTACTCTGGGTACATTTAAACTTATGAGACTTCTGATTCGATCTCCACAAGAAATGACATATATTTGCACTTTCCTACCCAGGTCTCCTTGGCAGATATCAGTCCTGTTGGCTCCCCCAAGAATGAACTGTGGATTGCTACATATTTCCTGTTTAGGAAAGAGAGGTATTATAGATAATACCTGTACTGCAAATAAACATTCGTTTTTACATAAGGTCATAGTGTTTGGCCTCACAAAAGTAAATGAATATGGTTGTGGTGATGATTTCAACACCACAGCCATTCAACAGCTGACCAAGGGTGATAAAATTTGCTGCCAAGTGTTTACAAGCATTAGGGCAAAATATTGTAATATTGTATGTCCACTGAGACACATCCTCCTTTCCATTATTTTTAAAGTGCCAGTAAACCGAAACGAATTGCTCGGCACTGAAGCACTGTCCAAAAAAATGTTTTACTGACTCACCAAAGGCTTTGCAAGTGTATGAAACGGAAACAGTAACCTGATTCTGAACGTTGACAAGGCCAGTCACGACACAGCTGTATCATTATACAAGCCAAGCTTGTAAAGTTAAAAGTCACACATGAAGTACTGTAGGTCAGATTTTTATATCTTGATTGACAGAAATAAAACTGCAGTTTATTGCATTTTTCTATGTGCATCACTGTAAAATATTTCTGTAGAAATTACAGTATTACTGGATATTACTGGCAGCTAGTTGCCAGTAACTTACTGTAGATTTTACTATGATTTTATTTACTGGCAACAGTTTGTTCAAAGTTAAATGAACATAAATCACTTTCAGTCTTTATCTTCTACAGTAATTTACTGGCAACCAGCTGTATAATTACAGCACATTTTGTACAGTGATTCTTTTTTAAATAATAAGGCATTTAAGATCTAGTCTGGCTTTATTGCTTCTTTTTAGCCTCTTTTCAAATTAAATAACTTTTTATAAAACCAGTATAACCACATATGCAATTCTATTAATTAATCTATACATCTAATGCATAAACTGTACTCTATAAAATAGATATGCAAGGGTAAAATATATTATAAAATATGCTTTAAACAGCCTTATAGAAAAGCTCGTTTTATGTAGGCAATTCTAAAAGAGTGAAGATAAGAAAAGCCCATCATAGTTCAAACCCACTGACACAAGTCTATTATCAGGTTGTAGATATGGCAGAGCTCTGCTTTATAAATCACTGCCACACAGCAAGTCATATGTTGGCACGTCAGTAGCCTGATGAGACTCTAGAGCGTGCTAAATTTCAGCTATGTCTGACACAATGCATACACTGCAGGGTCACTGCCACAGTCTTATGACACGCCTGCATGCAATATCTAATCTGATGCCCGGCATTGCTGCCTATTTTTGATATAAAGTATTAACATAGTATTAGATACACTGTAAAAAATTAGCTGTAATTATGCAGCTGGTATCCAGTAACTTACTGTAGAAGATAAAAACTGAAAATGTTTCATGTTCATTTAACTTTGAATAACATAAATGTAAAATCTACAGTAAGTTACTGGCAACCAGCTGCCAGTAATACTATAATTTCTACAGGATTTTTTTTACAGTGTAGATCCCACTCTATGGTGTTAATAATAAAGTATTGTACTTTCAATTTTGATGACTGTATTAATGAATAAATAGTCAATCAGTACATTTATAATATGCATACACTCTAAAAATGGTTGGGTTATTTTTGACCCATAACGGGTAAATTTCGGACAGAACACATGCTGGGTTAAAAATGACCCAATGTTGGGTTGTTGATATGCAACCATGGGGTATAAGAACCCAGTAGTTGGGTTAAAATAACCCAGCATTGGGTAAATTTTAACCCAGAGGTGTGTTTTGTCCAATATTAACCCATTATGTGTCAAAAATAACCCAGCCATTTATAGAGTGTATGTCATTATGTACAAAAATAGAAATCATGGCAAGAAAAATATATGATTTTTTAAGAAAAAATGTATATTATTTTATTATAACACTGTAAAAAAATTATATCATATATTTTTACGTTACTTTAACATAACAAATTAAATTAAACAATTTCAAATGTTTTTCTAAGTTATGTCAACTTATCACAGGTAAAAAAATTAAATTAAGGTTAAGTTTACTTTATACAAAAACTTTATGCTGATCAAATAAACACCAAGATTTATGGTAAAAAAATTATAATTTGGCCCACACACTTAAAAAAATGACTTCTGGATCTTGCTATTAAGGATGTTCAGATATTTTTACTAGAAAATTTTTACCTAAAAATAAAAGTTTTGTAGTGCAGATGTAAGCAATCTCTCAGTCTTGATTAGGATGCAATGCAACTAATCCCATACATTTCCACCTCAAATCAATTCACTCACCGATGGGCGCTTCCATTCTAACTTCAGATGAAACCTTTCATTGAAAAAAAGAGAGGAGTCCTCAGCAGGGAACAGCGGGTCTTCAAACAGCACCTTTTTAAGCACATATTTGTCTCTGAGCTCTTGAAAGTCCTTAAGACGCCTTGCATCTTTAACAGCCTCATTGCGGCTCAAAATGGCAGAATAGACATTGCTGGGTGGAGTAAAATAACTTGTTGGGTCACCAGCCACAATCTGTGGAGCAGCTTGAGTTTTCTGGATGTGTTTTTCAGCAAATTGTTCATCTTCTCCCATTTCGTTTTAGTTAGTGTCCTGATAAAAGTGAGAATTTAAAGCTCAGTATCAATCCAAAAGGCAATCAGAAAAGCTGATAATTCCTTCTTCCAGTCCTCAGTTTCTTTATATTGCAGTGGAGGCACAGCACCGGTCGTGTACACAAATAAGCATTTACAATAAGTCAGATGCTCACACACACATGCTCACTTGCATATGCTTGCATACACACTTACACCCTACCTACATTTAGCCTTTCCCCTGAGAAGCCAATTCTAATAATAGACCTCCTAAAGGGACGTCAGGGTTTCTCTCTTTCTGTCCGTCTAATGAGGGCGTGCCTTTCAGCTGATGACTTTAGACATTTCTTAAACAGATGATGGGAATAAAAGAGGGCTGCAATACCATCTAATGGTGTACACATCAATAGGCTTTAAAAAGTTAACATTTTTGAATTCTCAATAATATGACCTCTCCTAAATTACAAAAGTTGAGTTTGAAAACTTGTATTAAGTTAATAAGACAGCTCTTGAAAGGAACCAATTGAACACCATTAAATACTACTGGAGTAAGGCCTAAATCACATTACATAAAGGCATTTTGTAATGGTTGTAATGATAAACCTAATGTTCATTATAGGCTATTTCTAATAGAAGCCTTAAAGCAACACTATGTAGTTTCCATGAAAAATTGACTTACGGCTCCCCCATGTGGTTGAAAAGTGCAACACTGCCTGGTATCAGACACTCTTCTGCAGGCAGGGGGAGGGGTGGGGCTGTGTGCTCTACCCTCCACCGCCACTTTCAGAGTGTGCTTGTAGCAGCTAGGAGGCTGCTCAGGTTGCAGCAGCAGTAGAATTTGTCCAGTTAAGAGTTGTTCTATCACTGAAATAATTTTAGAAACATTATTTAAAGGTTGAAAAACTACATAGTGTTGCTTTAAGATTTTGTATTATTTCAGCATGTGATATGTTATGTATAATATAAAAAATTGATATTTGTATTTCTTGTCACCGTAATCATTTGTCTCACAGGTCATGCAGAACACACCCTTACAAACATTATGCATGTTTTTTTAATGGTAAAAGTGTAGTAACCATGGATTGTTGGTGTATTGATTACTATATGCAAACTATTTTACTAAAGTAGACCTTTAAAGCAACACCAAAGAGTTTTGGCTCTTTGCTCCCCCTACAGGTTAGAAGCGTAATTGTCCATTACCCACTGTCATAAATACTGAGGCATAGCTGGCTCTGATTGGATTGTAGGTCTGCCGTAAAGCAAGTTTTTGTAGTTTTCACTCGGACTACAGGACCACTACCCGACGTTTGGAAACTTCTTTAGTGCGGTTTTGGCCGATAGAGGGCTGCAAAGCGAATGTGAAAGTGCTGTTCACCCTGTTTAGAGTGGATGAACCACTGAAACTGTTTTGGAAGCGTTATTTTAAGGTTAAAAAACTCTTTGGTGTTGCTTTAACTAGGTTATTTTTTATAGTTAATTTTAAGGGCACAGGCCATGCTTCCGAAATAGTGTCCTGTGACTAATATGTTATGACCCTTTAACTGTTTGTACACCAATGATGACGTGGCAACGTATGCGCGCGCATTTTGGCAACGGAAGTATGGCAAGAACCAGCAGTGAAGCGACACAGACAGACAAAGTTATTTTAAAAAGTTTACTTATCAACTTTTTTAAACACAGCTACCAGATCCGTGTACTATAGTGGAGTGGATAGAAGACGTTAGCAGATGGCCAAATATAAAGTGGCTGGATACATACATACGTATATTAGTATATTATATTAGTGCAACCGAATGCAACAACCAGACATTTTGATGCTGGGAAACCGTTTTATAAACTTTTTATGCTGCTAACAGGTTAGAACCACTGGGGAACAACACCACTGCCGTTGCCAAAATGCGCGCGCAGGCTATTTGGTCACGTGGGCTGTAAAAGGGTCTATTAGTACCTACCTCAATGGTAAACAGTAGTCTACGCTGACATACTACATCTGTACTACATCTACATCAAACTATATTGTCATTTTTGCAGCATTGTCTTGTGAAAACAAATTGAATCACTCAGGTACAGCTAAACAGATATAATTCAACCACAAGCAATATATTTCTGTGTACATATATTACTTACACTTAAAAAAGTTGAGCTTGGCTCACAGTATTGCGTTTTTATTAATTTATAAAAATGTTACCTTCAATGAATATAAGTGTCTGTCCCATGAATACTGACTATCCGGGTATTTCTCACATACTATTTTCGCATACTCCTATTTAAATCACAAGCAGTGCAGATGTCACAATAATTTTATCCAGCAGGTGTCCCTGTGTGAACTTAGTTCTGATTTAGACTGAGAATAAACGACAGTGAAGGGATAAATCCACAGCGCACCTCAACAATCAGACCTGGCTGTCGCCATTTACATGTATCTTCTTGGGGGATGTTGATATATATTTAATCAGTTGTCGCATATTTAAGTATTTTGGGAGGAATACGAGTCGCTCTGTGAAGAAGAAAGCGAATATCCGGGAGTGTAGCTGCTTCTGTGGCTATCCGACAAACCCCGTCCGATCTGTCAGCCAGAAAATTTCGTTTTCGGTGGTCTTGTTTTGGTAAAGCCGTTAAATTTTCAAACATTTAATACTTTTTCTGTTATATGTCATCTTAGAATAGCTGTTTGCCGTTCGTTAACCGATCAGTTGTTATAGATAAGGCCGCAGAGCTACACTGCTAGCCGTGCTAGCCCGTGAAATAGTTAAAGGAGTTTGAACAGATTTTCGTATTTTATTTCGTAATAATTGGTATTTTTGTTGACTGCCAACTTCACTAGGAACGCAAACAAGGACCTACAACACTTGAGAATTTCGTGGTTTTCATTTTTCTTATCTCTGGTGATTTATTGAGCTAGTGACGGTTAGCTGCTTCCGGCGAGCTGGATACGCCACTCATCTCAAGACAAAGTAAAGTAAGTTTTAACATTACACAGATTGGTGGTGTGTATTATTACTTTATAGTTTACTTTTTTCTTGTCTCTTATGTTGTTTGTGTTATATTGTATGCTTTAACACACACATTCACACACACACACTGGGTCTGGGTTGAATCGAGGACAGCACCCTGAGACAGCAAGCAGAAAAAAAACGTAAACATCACTAAACCAGATCTGCTCATGCTTCAACAGCAGTTTTGTTTGGCATATTTGTTTTGTTATTGTTGTGAAGGTCAGCAACTATAAAGTGTTCAACTTGGAACTGAAACTGGCACAGTGACACCCAGTTAACACTTTAAAGCGAATCAGTCGCCTCATTTCCTGCTGTTGTTTAGATCTGTCCTCCATTATAAATTTGTAAATTTCAAGGAGTTTATAAGTGTAATATTTTTGAACATGTATATGATATATTAATATAGGGTTTATATGGTTGGTTTTTCTATGTGTGGGGAAACTGAACACGCTCACAGTGACATTAGACGTTTAAGTGAATCAAGTGTCCTCCTTACCTTAGTTTTAAAGTATGATAAACTAGCATGATATACCATTGCTGTTTTTGCATACTAGAGCTGTACTGATAGGAATTTTGGGGCCGGTGCTGATTTTAACCAGCAACATTAAAATTCGTCACTTTTTTTATTTTGCAAAGTTTAAAAGTAATGCATTAAAGATCCATTTTGAGTTTTTTTTTTTTTGTGGCATATTGTGGCGAGATTGCAAATTGAAACCAACAACTCAATCCGCAACTCATCCCTCTATTTCAAAATGCAAAGAGAAGCTACGGGAGCTGCTACAGGATAAACATGTCGTTGTGTTAGGCCCTGGCCCAAATGGCACACTCCAAACTTCCTCAGAGTCCACACTTTGATGACATTATGTAGTGCAGAACTTAGGGACCCTTGACGCACCAGAGTCGTATTTTTGGGCCGTCTTGAGCGTTACGCCGGAAATAGGAAGAAAAGTTGCCCATCAGTGTGAACTCCTCCTATCCGTTGTCTGATTCGTCTGATTGCTCTTTCGCAAGGACTTCTGGGTTGGTAAAGTGAGTGAAGCCTGCAGCATTGCATCAAGAGCGTAAAAATGACTGATAAGACATCCTACGGACTTGTAGACTAAGCAAGCATGTGCAATTTAAGGCCATGAGACCGAAAGTCCACATGAAGTGCGCCATTTGGGACAAGGCCTTTGACAATGCAGGGAAGATGGGGCAGCAGTGGTTCGTGTAGGTCAGGGTTCCCCAAATCTTACCCTGGAGGGCCAGAGCACTACAGAGTTTAGGTCCAACCCTTATCAAACTTACCACCTGTGATTTTCTAGTGATCATGAAGACTCCGGCCCTCCAGGGTAAGATTTGGGGAACCCTGATTAGGTTGTCTACAAACCGGAAGGTTGGTGGTTCAGTCCCTGGCTCCACCTGAGCAAGACATCTAACCCCAGGCTGACACCGACGTCGGTGTATGAATGAGTTTGTGAATGGGTGAATGTGAGGCAACTTGTAAAATCGCTTTGGATGGCTATGGGTCTGTTGAAAGCGCTATATAAATGCAGTCCATTCATACTTAACTCTTTTACCGCCAGCGTTTTAAAAAAAAAGTTGCCAGCCAGCGCCAGCGTTTTTCATGATTTTTTTTCACCAAAGTTTAATGCCTTCCAGAAAATGTTCTTCTTTAAATATATAAACATACAATATACCAAATGAAAGAACAGACCCTCTGCTTTCAAACAAAAAAAAATGTTTCATCCTGCCTTCAGTGATTCTTTTGTAATCAGCTTTTGAATATGGGTAGGTTTTTGCAAAAACACCACATTTTGAGCAAAAAGCAGAGATAATTCCATTTTTGCGATGGACTTTTCATAGAGATCCCATTCAGAGCGATCTTTAAAACAGACACGGACATGCAGCCGCTTGCCATAGGGCAATACTTCCGGGTTTAAAAAGTTGCGGAAGGGTGGATAATAGCGGTATTGCGGAAAGACGGAAAATCTCGTCATTGGCGGGGAAGCATTTTCTCTTAATTGACGAGAAATCTCGTCAATGGCGGTGAAAGAGTTAAATGATAGGTGAACTAGCTAATCTAAAAAAACAACTACTGCATGTTTAATGGTATTGTCTTTATTAAATTGCTCCTGATTGTTTTGCAGCTCTCTGCCTCCTGCCCTTGAGGTTGAGCCTGGCTTCATATTTGTGACAGTTGATTGTCAGGGCTGTCAGTTGTCACTTAGTGATGTCGGAAGAAGGAAAACAGACTTCTGCCCCCGTATCCACGATGGACGCAAAGTCTGAATCCACAGCCTCGCCACCTCCAGCTCAGGCAGTGTCCTCTGTGTCTCCCCCTGTGTCCACTGTAACACAGTCTGCTCCACCTGCAACAGAGGATGAGGAGGAGGAGAGCGAAGATGAATCAGAGATTCTGGAGGAAAGCCCCTGTGGACGCTGGCAGAAGCGGAGAGAGGAGGTACTTGTGTGTCTGTTGACCTACAATTTGAACAGACCTTTTTAAACAATGTTTTGCACTGTCAACACTTATTTGAGAGACTGTCGATTAAACATTGTCCTCACAGGTAAACCAGCGTAACGTACCAGGTATTGACAATGCTTACCTTGCCATGGACACAGAGGAGGGTGTGGAAGTGGTGTGGAATGAGGTCATGTTTTCTGAGCGGAAGAACTTCAAACTACAGGAGGTAGAACAACAAACTTTCCCTGCTTTGTTTATGGTATGAGAAAGATTTGTTCTGACACGCAGTTAGGTTGTAAATGTGGGACAGTGACCAAAATAAAATAAATGGTCTTATACGTTTTAAATTACACATAACTTAAAAAGAGCAAAATTGGTTGTGGTTTAATTAAATCGAGACCAGGCGTTTACCCGCATGAAGGATATTAAAAGCGTAGTTCAGAATGTAAACAATGGAAACGCCATAATTGGCCATCTTCCTATTTGCAGCCCATATAAATTAACTGGGGGTGCGCTGTTGGTCGAAAACAATGAATGTTTGTTTAGTTAAACATGTCATGTGGGACCGTAGCAGGAAATGTGAGAAAACCCAGCCCGAAGGCTTACTCATGACTGTTATCTTCATACTTCATACATCGTCATCAGATGTAATATTGTTGTTTCCTGTATTCTTGATTACTAAGAGGGAAGGTTATGCATTGAGATTATGAGTTACCAGTTATAATTACTGATGGGATGGGATGGGTTGACTGCTTCAGAGAATGAGCGCACTTGCTTGCTTTTCTTGGGAGTAAGGTCCTTAAACAAAGTGGTCTGACCTGTTTGATGCCTTTATGGGAACTGCTTTCTTCCTTACAGCCTTCAGTTTCTAATGAATTTATGAGAGAGATGTTCAGTGTGGTTTTGTAACTCTGTGATTATGTGTCTCTTAAGTGTTAAAAATGTAAAAAGTAATTCTGTTTAATATAACTTATTCAAACTGCCATTGCCAGCAAGCACTATTTAATCAAGCTCTATTCATTAATGCTTGGCATAGACTTGTGGACAGCCATCTGTTTGGCCCATCCACATACTGCACCCCCTTTGCTTGGCAAAGTCTCATGCTGGAATTCAATAAGTAATTTTAGAGGTTGCTTTATGACAGGCATTGCTTTCTACTTGTTGATTTGATTTCCATAAGCACAGTGCAGTAAATCTTGCCATAAAATGCATTTCTTTTTCTTCTAATTTTCTCTGGTTATTAGTAAATGTTCAATATTTTTTCTTAACAGTCTAAATCCTCTAAAAACCATAATGCATTATCTATCATGCATTTACTTTTTAACCTAATGTACTTCTTAAAAATGCTAAAAGTATCCTGTTTATATCAGATCTGACAAATTGTATGCTGTTATTTTGTTTTTAAGGAAAAAGTGAAAGCAGTGTTTGATAACCTAATCCAGCTGGAACATTTAAATATAGTAAAGTTTCACAAGTACTGGGCAGATGTGAAGGAGAACAGAGCCAGGGTAAGAAATGCAATGAAGCCTACTTAAAGGGATAGTTCACAGAAAATGAAAAAAATCTTCATTTACTCACCCCCATTTACAAGTCATTTACAAGTTGTTGTATAAATATATACAATATTTTGTTCTGCTGAACACAAAGAAAGAAAATTTTTTTTTGAGAATATTTATAATAAAGCAGATCAGGGGCACCATTGACCTCCATAGTAGGAAAATAATTAAAGCTGTCAAAAGATTAA
Organism: Paramisgurnus dabryanus; assembly: GCF_030506205.2. Taxonomy (NCBI): domain Eukaryota; kingdom Metazoa; phylum Chordata; class Actinopteri; order Cypriniformes; family Cobitidae; genus Paramisgurnus; species Paramisgurnus dabryanus. Next base: position 18,911,387 of record NC_133348.1, on the reverse strand, counting down.
TCGCATACAAAATAATATATGTTTGTGCACTGTGTAATTATTTTGTTAAAAATATGTAAATAACATGTTTCTTAAATTTCACGTGTGTGTGTGCATATATATATATATATATATATATATATATATATATATATATATATATATATATATATATATATATATATATATATATATATATATATATATATATATATATATATATATATATATATATATATATATATATATATATATATATATATATATAATTACACACAAGACGCACGCAAATAAATTATGCAAACACAAACTTTTATTTTGTATGCGATTAATCGCGATTAATCTTTGGACAGCTCTAAAAATAATACTATGGAAGTGAATTGTGCCTCTGATCTGTTTGGTTACAGGTTTGAAAAAACTTGAGGGTTAGTAAAGACAGATTTTTCAGTGATGATCCCTTTAACATAATGCTAGCACTCAAAATCAAACTGAATCATAATAAAACTGCTGTTACATATTTCTAATAAATGTGCACTATTACATTTTGCCTCCCACTTACAGGTTATTTTTATAACGGAGTACATGTCATCTGGAAGTCTTAAGCAGTTTCTAAAAAAGACTAAGAAAAATCACAAGACCATGAATGAAAAGGTATGAATGCTGTTTTTTTAAACAGAGAAGAGCTGTTGAAACAAATATTCATCTTTTGTCTTGAATTCCTTGAATATTTGTCAAGTGTTAGTATTTCATGATGCAGTTGTTTAAAAATGTAAGTGAAGTGAGTCATTTGGGTTCCCTGATACAAATTACACACTTGTTACTGATCTGAATCATTTTCTCCAGTATTGTTATTTATCCCTAGATATTAATCATGTCAAATTACATTAATATACTACACTGCCCTCCAAAAGCTAAGTGCAGTAACTATGCAAACACTGAAATCTAGAAAAATGCCCTTAAAGTTTTTACACCAGCCAGTCAAACATGCTACTGCTATTTTGGCACACACGTTTCTCTGAAATGGGACAAAATTGAACCAGGAGACTTTATCACAAGACAGATAAGATCTCACAAAGACCACTTCAATTCTTTACTCAATTTTGACCAAATGCATAGTTACTGTGCTTTGCCTTTGTAGGGCAGTATAGATAAGGGTATACTATTATACTGAATTGTCTACTTGGATATCATTGTTAACTCTATGTGGTGATCTTCTAGGCATGGAAACGTTGGTGCACTCAGATATTATCTGCCTTAAGGTGTGTTTGTGTATTTTAAGATTTCCCCTGTTGTGTGTTCATTTTTTCTTTATTAAAATGAAAAGTTGTGTTTACCAATAATATGATGCTAGATGCCCTATTGCGACTTGGATGGTCCACTGCATATTGCTTTCTCTCATACCCTCTCTCATATGTTTCTCGCCACTCTTACTTTAGCTATCTGCATTCATGTGAACCTGCGATTATCCACGGTAACTTGACCTGTGACACCATCTTCATTCAGCACAATGGACTCATCAAAATCGGATCAGGTGGGCTAGATATATTGACTTTGTGTGGAGGACTGTGTAAATGTTCTAGGTCAGTGGTTCTTAACGTTATTCCTGGAGGCCCACTGCCCTGCATGTTTTGTATGTCTCTTTTATCTGGCAGACTCAGTTCAGTTCATTGAGATCTCTTCTAATGAGCTGATGATTTGAATCAGGTGTGTTAAATAAGGGAGACATACAAAATGTGCAGGGCAGTGGGCCTCAAGGAATAACGTTAAGAACCACTGTTCTAGGTTTTGTTATTGTTGCTGAAGCATCTGTGTCGTTCTAGTGGCTCCAGACACCATAAATAACCACGTCAAAACATGTCGTGAGGAACAGAAGAGTTTGCACTTCTTTGCTCCCGAGTATGGAGGTAAAGCACATTTTGAACTAAATAATTATAGGGCACTATTTGCATATCATTGACGTGACGTTAATTATTTTGTGTATGTATGGTTCAACTAAATGTAAACGGGTTAAAATTTCAAAAATAAATTTGCAGATACATACATTGTTTTTTTAGACCAAGTCTAAAATTTTTGGTTTTATTTCATTTGAAAAAATATTTGGGGGATAATTGCAAAAATATGGTATATCGGGTCTGTCTCAATTGGTGTAACTACTATTTTTAAAATGAAAATGTAAATATGTTCATAAAAAATGTGGAAAAAATATAATTATCTAGTTTAGTGTAATATATTTTTTTACATACATTTTTACATCATTTCTCATAGCTGTTTTAAGATTACCCTTACATGCCATCAAGGTGGATAAAATATTTAATATGTCTTATTCTTTGGTGCAATTGGCGGTTACACCATTTGACATTTTTGGGTCCATTCTCAACTTTCATAAAAATGGTGCAAATAAATTTTATTTTTCATAAAATCAACATAAATACACTGTGCATTCTGTATGTTAAATATTACTACGCCAGCTTGTTCAGTTTTATCTTAGCCGCTGTATTTTGCTACTTATGTTGTCTATCGTTTTTTCAGTGTTTCCCCTGCTTCTATTAATGTAAAGCTGCTTTGAAACAATTACTAATTGTGAAAAGCGCTATATAAATAAAATTTAATTGAATGGAATTTTTTTTTAAGATTTTTGAATTTCTCATCTTGCCAAACTGTTTTTGTCACTGACCCATGTATTTGGCAGATACTTTCTGATATTTAGTATGTTTTTCTGGGAATTTAGCCTACAACCTTTGTGTGGCTATCTCAATACTCTCCCAATCGACATTTGATATTAGGATTTTTTTTTTTTCTTGGTAGTAAAAGCGATATTTCAACCAAACTTCAAATATTTGTCATATTTTCTTCTAAAATCCATATGAATAATTTTTATCCATCTTCCATGGAATTTATTCACTTTCATTGTTAATAAAAAAAAAAATGTATGTCTTAAGAAGAAAAAGTAATACAGGTCTAGATCCACATGACACAATTTTTTTGGTGAACTATCCCTTTAAGGTCACCACTTTGTCATTCTGCGTTCTTGTTTTAGTACTCATGTTATTTAAATGTGACTTCATACAGTTTGTCCTCTTCCCCCATCAACTTTAGCTGTTGCCAGTGTCACTACAGCTGTGGACATCTATTCCTTTGGAATGTGCGCCTTAGAGGTGAGCTTTAAGTTTGATGTGGGCTACAAAACTTTCATCAGGGCATCGTGCTGTCCAGACCAGTCATTCAAGTTTTTCACGCCCTGTTTTGTAGATGGCTGTACTGGAGATTCAAAGTAATGGAGAGTCATCATACGTGTCACAAGAAGCCATCAATAGTGCCATCCATTCTCTGGAGGACCCACTGCAGAGAGTGAGTATAGATGCAAATACAATAGTGACAGCAGTATCATAGTATGAGGGCGGTCAGTTTAATGATTACAATAAATATTAACAGCATTTATACTTTGGAAGATGCTTTGATTTATCCAATCCATATAGTCGTAACAGTATGATTGTAGAAAATTTAACCCATGACTTTGGTTTTGCTTGCACAATGCTTTGCAAAAAAAAAAAATGTACAAACAAGTTTGCTTAAATAAAAAGTAATAAATGTGTGCATGTTTCTGTGTCGTGTTTTAGGAGTTTATTCAAAAGTGTCTTGAGGTGGACCCCAGTAAGAGGCCCACAGCCCGAGAGCTGCTTTTCCATCAAGCTCTGTTTGAAGTGCCTCAATTGAAACTATTGGCTGCACACTGTATTGTCGGTCACCAGCGTGAGTCACTAAGCTAATCTAATTGTCGTTAAGTCATGTATGTGACCTTTAGCAATGGGATCTGATGGCAATAAACCGACTAAAATAAAATTTTCTCTTTTGGCTCCGGGTTCTAGACATGATCCCTGAAAATGCTTTAGAGGAAATAACCAAGAATATGGACCCTAACCAAGTGATCATGGAAAGAAAAGAGGTCCAGCTGAAGTAAGTCTTTTCTTGCAATGCATTTGTGTAGATACTGTTTGTTTTGGTTTGAACTAGATTATATCCTGTCTCTTTTAACATCAGGCTCTCCCAGTTTCCTGCCTTGGAGCTTGACAAGTTCCTTGAAGATGTGAGGTGAGCAAATTCAAAGTAAATGCCAACGTGCCTTACTAAGCAAAGTACTCCATTAACAATCTTTTATTGTCCTTAAACTTATGAATTTACCCACCTTTGTTGACATCAAGCAAGCGTTCATGAATGTTGTTCTCCTTATTTTTGTACTTTAGGAATGGGATCTATCCGCTGACTGCCTTTGGCATGCCCTGCCCACAGCAGCCTCAGCAAGAGGCTGTCAAATCCCCCATCGTACCACCATCCGTCAAAACACCCACGCCTGAGCCTGCAGAACTGGAGACGAGGAAGGTGAGAAATGGTGAATTACGGAGCTGGTGAATGGGGAGCGTTTAGGAATAAATAACAGTTTTCTCACCTTCCCCTGCCATCAGTCAGACTCCCTGTGTGGTATATTGCAATTGTGAATATATCAAATTTTCTTTCAACCACATTTAAGGAGGTTATATTGAAAAAGAGCAGAATAATCTGTCATTTTGGGCATGCTCACATCATCGTAACAGAGTACGATTGTCCCCACTACCCCACACGTCTGCACTCAGACTACATTTTATGATCTGCATTTAGGACTTATTAGGTGTGTTTGAAAGATTGGTTGGCATATTTCATTAAATAACTGAGAGAGATTTAAAAGCTTTTTAGGTGTAGTCGGCTCTCCAACCACTCTCAAGCTGCTTTTGTCATAAACCGATTGGTTCGCGCAGTGCGCATGTGACAAGTGGCTGTATGTATTTGTGCTGCGCGTATCAGTGTTTTACAGTGACAGCTGAAGTTTCGCATTCTGGCGCGCGTCCCCCATCCCCCAAATAAAGCGAACCGTACCCAAGACCACCTCTTCAAAGTGTACTTGGGTGCGCTTAAGCATACCGCACTCTGATACAGTACGGAGTGATAACACTAGCCAGACGAACCATACTTTGTGGTCAAACGTACTCTGGTACGATATGGTTGTGAGTTCCCCTTAGTTTCTGTGTTAAATACGATTGTCTTTGTTAAGGTCGTACAAATGCAATGCAACATCGAGCCTGTGGACGAGGGAGCAAAGCATCACGTAAGTCTTTCTTTCATTGTATGGCTGATGTGAACTAGACTTGGCTTAAAGCGAGGACATATCATGAAAATCTGACTTTTTCCATGTTTAAGTGCTATATTTGGGTCCCCAGTGCTTCTATCAACCTAGAAAATGTGAAAAAGAGCAACCCAGTAACTTAGTTTTGGTAAACCATTCTCTACAAGCATGTAAAAAATAGGTCATTTGAAATTTGTTTCCCCTTGTGATGTCAGAGGGGGATAATACCGCCCCTTAATCTGCACTATCCAACCATGGCACTGCCATTTAGTACAGAGATCAACTCATTTGCATTTTAAAGGACACACCCCAAAACAGTACATTTTTGCACACACCTACAAAGTGGCAATTTTAACATGCTATAATATATTATCTATATGGTATTTTAAGCTAAAACTTCACATACCGTACGAACTCTGGGGACACCAACTATTTTTTTACATCTTTCAAAAAATCTTTAATTAAACTTACTCTGTACTAAATACTCCTCGCTTTTCTTTTTACAGTTGACGTTACTGCTAAAACTGGAGGATAAGCTGAACCGACACTTGAGTTGTGATTTGGCACCAAGTAAGTCGTATAAAGCTCTAAAACTTCTTTCCTCTTTACGCAATCTTATTTGTGCACTATGATGATATTAACTCTTTCCCTGCCAGCATTTTTTTGAAAAGTTGCCAGCCAACGCCAGCATTTTTCATGATTTTCACAAAAGTTTAATGCCTTCCAGAAAATGTTCTTCTTTAAATATATAAACAAACAATATATCAGATGAAAGAACAGACCCTCTGCTTTCAAACAACAAAAAAAAACGTTTCATCCTACCTTCATTAGTTCTCTGGTAATCACCTCACAACAATGGGTAGGTTTCTTCAAAAACACCCAATTTTAAGCAAAAAGCTGAGATAATTCCATTTTTGTGAAGGACTTTTGAATGAGATCAGATGCAGAGCGATCTTTAAAACATACACGGAGTTCTTTCTCTTTCACGTGAGGTGCTACTTCCGGGTTTTATAAGTTGCGGAAGTTCGCCACCCCCTGGATAATAGCGGTATTGCGGAAAGACGGAAAATCTCGTCATTGGCGGGGAAGCGTTTTCTCTTAATTGACGAGATATCTCGTCAATGGCGGGGAAAGAGTTAAAATGATATTAAAAGACACAAATGTCTTGCATCAGAATGAATCATCAGCAATTACGCCTTTTTATGCTGCGTTCACACCAACCACGGTAGAGGCCTCAAGCGTGAGTAATTTCAATGTTAAGTCAATGTGAAGACGCGCGTCTGGAGGTCTCTCGGTGCGAATGAGGCGTTTAGCAAATGGCGCAAATTGAGCGTTGCCACGGGAAACACGGCAGTTGAAAAATTTGAACTTTGGCGGAAAAACGCGCTGTGTTAACCAATCAGGAGCTTGCTCTAGTAGTGACGTGATTACAGGAAGCGAGCAGAGTCGCAGAAGCCCCTCCCATGACGCGAATTTCCACGTGAATGTCTCGATGACTAGAATTTCACGCGCTCAAACTCAAAATGTTCAAGCGGAAAACTAGACGCAATAGATGGGAATTTCACGCCTCAAACGCGGCTGGTGTGGATCCACAGTTAGAAAAGTGAACAAACAGTGCTGACATGCATCGATATCACTCACTAGTGGTCGACCGATATGGGGGGTATGGTGGTATGGTTGATGTCGATAATAAGAAAGCAATGTGCCCGATATAAGGCCACATTATAGTAATTATACTAGGTGAGAAACTTCCCAAGGAACAAAATGCGCTAACATGACCAAACTGGAGAATCTATCGGCCAAATGGAAAAATTTATCGGCCAATGGCCAAATATTGACAGGTATATCGCCCTCTGCAATAAATAGTTCGAACACTACTCATTACTGGGACACAATATTGCTTAAATCTAAGATCTGTTCATTTTTTGTCTCTAGATGAGAATGTACAGGAGTTGGCTGTGGAGCTGGTCCAGCTTGGCTTCATTAGTGAGGTAAGAGATCCGAGATGTCATACACCTTATGATAATATGTGGTAAAGGATTGGATTGCTTTCTGACATTTGTATCTAATTTATATAAGCTGGATTTCTATGTTGATCATTTTCAGTTGATGCGTCTACATTACATAAGCTCTTTTCACACAGAAATTCCGTAAAATACACGTAAAATGCATCCTGGATTTTTCCGGACTACTTAGATTTTTTTTCATTCACACTGCCAAGTTTACCCGGCATGTGACGGTCCCGGAAAGACACGCGACCTATTGAAAGTCCCGCACTCTCTATGCAGCGTCTGAAGTTTGCATATTATATATTATTTCTCTCTCCAGAATCAACTCGCGTGCATTTTTGTTTATGATAAGACTACAAAGGAGCGCGTGAATGCACAGTTCTATTCTGGTGAATGATCTCATCTTCTGAGTGGATATTTGACAAGCTCCCTGATTTCTGCTTTAATACAGTTTTCAGACATTTCTCATCGTGATTGTTTATATGCATTTAAAACCCGCATTTTGAGGAGCTGAACGATATATCTTGGTGGGATTACATGCGGGTATTTTCGTTTATTATAGCTCAAATGAGCACGTGACGCGATATTCTTTTATGCTGCTGAATGATCTCCGTTTCAACGCAGTAAGTAACGAGCTAACTTACCTGATATCTGCTTCAGTCCAGTTTGCTGACATTTCTCGTAGTGAATGTTGTAAATCCCTGATTTTAAAGAGTTGAACCAACTTCATGTTGCCATGACACGCGCGTCCTCACTACGGCACGTGCGTCATTGTTTATGCGTCTCATATATCATTTCCTGATAACTGCTTCAATCTAGTTTGCAACATTTCTCGTGGTGAATGTTTATATGCATGGTATCTCTCTTTGTAAGGAGCTGAACCATAACTTGTGCTGTGATGATGACGCGTGGGTCCTCACTTCGACATGCCCATTACTGCATTCTTGCGGCTTCTTGTTCACACAGAGGGTTACCCGCGTATCTTACTAGGTCCTCTTTCCGGCAACGATCCCAGAAGATTAACGGAACGAGTTTTTGTTCACACAGACGCTTGTCTGGCAATTTTACGGGTATTTTCTGGGACCAGAGGTCTGTGTGAATGGGGTTATAGTTATTTCTGATTTTGCCAAATACGATGACAATGTACTTTGTGTGTAGGCATGTTCTCCACATTTTTTAGACAATAACAGCCTTAGATTTGCTTATTATAATTTTTTAAGCACTTATGCTAGCGTTCTTAGGCAGTGAATCAATAATTCAGTTGTTTGTTGAGAAAGTTATTGGTGCGAGCAGTAGCTGATTCCTGGAAGAGTGAGGATGTGTGGAGGGTGGCAAAGACATGAAACTAATAAGAACCGCAAACAAAACAGATCCTGGTTTAGTGTCCCACAAACCAGAAATAACACTTACTCGCCTCTATTAATGTTCAGACTGGGGCCAAACCTCTCACAGAGAATACCACATTGGTTTGGCATTGCAACACTGCTGCTAAGTATAATACGTGAGCTGTACAATCTCTACTATATGGTTTTTATTAGCACTGTCTTTTTAGAAACTCTCAAATGTATTGAGCTTTATGTATTATAAGGTGCTTGTGAATATAGGAAAAAACATTGTCAGTTCATTGCTTCAGCATCTGTCTGATTTGGCTCTTTTGTGCGAGATGATGCAGTGCCATCTGTGTAACTGCAGATCTGGCATTTATTTGCCTTTCATGTTTATCTCTGTACAGTAGCTTCACTTATGGGTAACATTTAAAAGTTAATTCATCTTTTTACATTTTTAAAAAGTAATAAACAACATTAACAAATTTGTAAGTAATGTCAATAATAATGCTTTTTTAATATGGTTGGTTTGATCTGTCTAGCTCTTAAGCTGTATTTGCTACTGAAGTTCAATATGTAGGATCTATTATTATCTTTTTCTAAGGTACCTGACTGTTATCTCTATCTCTCCTAAGGGGGATCAAACGCGCCTCACCACCGTGCTAGAGGAGGCCTTCTCAAAATTCTACAGCCGTAACGGCTCCCTAAATCCTGTCACCGTTTCCTCGTAGCAGTGGGTCGAATCTGCCAGCTTCTCTCCAGCATCCATTATCTTCATGCACGGGACGCAGCGCTTCATCGCTCGGAGGATTGCGCGCGAGCTCTGGGGAGGGTTCGAAACGCCTCGAACTGAGCCTGATAAACAAAACAACCCCTGCACACTGTTTTTCACACCACTTTACGTGGCAGAAAGTGTTGGCTGATGGTTTCCCTGTACATTCATTCTGTGTAGCAGTCTGCTTCTGTTTTAAAAGAAGAAAAAAAAACGATACGGTTATTATTTAAGTCAGTATTACAAGCTGTTTTTCAGGACGTATTTGCGTAGAGTATGTGTGGGATCGGTTACTTAAAGGATTTGCTGATGTGCAAACCTTACGCTGGCACATGTTTTCAGTTGGTCTCTTGATTCTCCCTCTCAGTCATTATTTCTCATGCCTTTCCGTTTTAATGAGATATTTTGAAATTTTCCAAGCGACTTCTTGTGAGGTACAAAATTAGATATCCAAGATCCACTAAGACTGTGAAAGGAAAGGGGTTCTCAGAACACGGAAAGAAAAAATGATTATTTATCTAAAAGCATATGATCTATCTTTAAGCGTTTCAATTTTGACATTGTGGCGGCTTTTTTCTTTTTCCTGTGAATGTAGATTTTTTTATTTTTAAGGTTTCTAAGAGAAGGGCACTTGATTTGACTTTAGTTTTCTCTTGTTTGTCTCCCATATGTGTGACACCAGTTATGAGTTTCAGTATAACGATACAGATTTGCAGAGCACCAAATGTGTTAAAATGTGCCTTCAACAAAGACACAATCAATTCATGGTCCGGGCAACTATAGATAGACACATTGTATTACTTTTTTTTTTCATTTGTATAGATCCTGTAGTTATTTTTTTATTATTTATCTGCTACCATCTGGTCTGCATGCTGGTATACTGTAACAATTTTACATTTGCAGTATATTAAAAAGAAACTCATTTTGTGTTGGTGGCAATAAAATTAGTGTTCACCTTAATGGTGCATCAGCATCTGTCTGTTACAAGTAATTAAATTGATTGACACATGAAATGTGAAAGTCTACTGTTTCTTTAATGATTAAATTGTGAGGCTGTTTTGTTTATTTATGCAAATTGTCCAAGATGCTGACTGCTTCAAACATTAGATAATGGAGATGATGCTTGGCATATTCCTTAAAAGCACACCACATCAATACGTTTTTGTGTTAATGCAGACCAGCAAAGATAAATGATAACAATGATTTTAAAATGGACAAGCATTACTTATTCTGTGTGGCTGTTGAAGTAAACAACAGGGTTTTATTAATCCCCCTCTGTAGTATGTAAGATGCCAGAACCATGAGTTTAGCTTTCATTTTTGTCTCATGGAAAATCAAAACTGCTTTTACATCTGTTAACCCTCTATCTTCAAAGTTGCACCCTTTCTTGGTATAAAGATGAGATACAAAGCACTTCTCTGTTTCTGTGTCAGTTTTTTTAAATGGAAATTCTTGCATTTTATTCCTGCTCTACTCAAATGTTAATAATTCGGTATTTTCCTGCTGAATAAAAGTAAGATTATGATTGAAAATGACTTTATTACTTCTCCCAAAATCAATGGAAGTAAACAGCCCTTGCACAAATGCACGAGTAGACATCAAACCTTTAGTCCAAAACGATCATTTTACATAAATTGGCATGCAGACCAACAAGTAGAATTACAAAATTAAACCGTTTTGGTTTAAAAAACAAAAATTGTTGAGGCAGAAAAATAAACTTCTCATAAAAAACATCCCATTGATACGTTAAAAAAGGCAACATTTTCAGAAACATGAAAACCTACAAACGTTTTTTTGGGGTGTTGTTCACTTCCTTTATCATGTGTGTAGTGTAAAAAGAATACAAAACGGTACAAAGCACTCAAATATTCACAAACTGACTTACATTTGATATTGGCTTGTTATATAAATTGAATTCACATAAATATTGAGGCACAGAATGACCTCATTATGAACTGTGGTCCTGCGGTACAGTTCAGTTCTCGTGTCACGTAGTACGTATTTTTTTCATACTGATATCTCGCTGTTTACGAAGCTTGCAGCGGCTCGTTCAGCATGTGATGGTCTTCCGCTGGACAACTATTTATTTACAGTCAACTTTCATTTACAGTCATCTTGAACCATTGGCTCAGAGCAAGGTCACCTATTAATGACCTCTATGTCTCTTCCTTAAATCAGTACACACAGCCGTAGACTCGCCAGGGACTTTGTCGCAAGGCAAAGGTTTCAGGCAAATATTGTAGCTTTAACACGCCCTCAAGTTCGGAATGTGGAAGAGGTGTCCAAAAAAATCCTTCATAAGTAATCCGATTTGTCCTCGCTGCTCCTATTTTTTGAGACACTGGTACATGAGAGTTCTGGGATTCAGCATGTAGCGCTCTGAGTTGAAGATCTTGAGGTACTGGGGCATAGATGACCTCGGGGTCATGTACGACATACCTGGAGCCACGGCCATTGCTTCTGCAAGCTTCTGCTTCATTTCTCTTGCTTCATGGTCTTGTTTTACAATTTTAACTGTAAAAAGAAACAAATATTAGGAGTTTGGGAGAAAAATTGTGAACATGAACTTTTTTTATTACATACTAAAATATGTTCCACAGTAGAGGATATTGGTGCTAAATCGAGGAGACCAGATGCAAAACCCTATAATGGTGCGTTCACACCAGACGCGAGTAATTTACATGCTAGGCCAAAGAAGGAGGCTGTGCGAATTATGGGTTTCGGTGATTTGATGCGGGTAACCCCCTTTTCAGACCCTGGTAGTCGGCCTGGAAAATCGCTCATCATTTGCATACAGTTAAACTTTTCTTAACTGGACGTCGCTGGACACGCCTATTCGGTCGCCAATGGTCACTTCAGTTCCACTGAAATGAATGAGATCACGTCGCTCAGTTACTGGCGGTCTGAAGTGGTGTAACACGTAATTCACGCAAATTGCGCCAGTTGACAAATCTGAACTTTGACGGATATTCGCGTCACGTTAACCAATCAGGAGCTTGCTGTAGTAGTGAAGTGATTACGATGTAGCGAGTGGAGGCAGAAATACGAGACAATTACATATTAAGCCTCTAAGCTAAGCAAATTGAGTGTATTCGCGTCTGAAATTCATGCGCAAATGAAGTGTGGTATTCAAAATATTCAAGCGCCTAACTACGTGCGAATAGCGCTATTTATTTGCTTCATTCGCGTCTTATGTTTAGGTTCAGTAATTTCACTTTAATGGCAATTAAAAGGTTATTAGTCAGTTACTAAATGCCATATTTTCAAAAATGTCACTTCAGTCATTTTTTTAGTATTTAACTAATTTGTTTGTCTTTCGCTGCAAAACCCTCTAAGTACATGCAAACTTTTCTTGGAAAAACATCCACTTCTTTGGACAAGACATAGTAAACTGTTGAAAAGATGCAACTACAAACATTGCAAATACTTAAAGTCAGAATTTAAAAATGAAGAAACTGAACCACACATTAGGGGGTGCTGTGATCCACGTCGGTTTGATTGGACGCATGTACATTGCTACTGTTACAGAAGTCTACCTGAAGTCGAGTTTGGGCCACAAAAGCCATCTGTTTATGTTGTTGCCACTAAAACTGTCTATTAGGTCCAGGTGTTCACAAGGGACACGTTTGAATGTGAAACACTGATCACTGTCATTCATCCAATTTATCTTCCGTGCACTCAGAGGACTTTGCTGCAAAATCGTCATGGAATTTAATGAATTCTGCTAACAAAGCTGTATTTCTGAATGGCCTGTGGCTGGGATTAAGCGTCTAAGTCTTTGAAGCATAAGTATTTGATGAACATATAATACGAGCTGAGAGCATGCGGTTAATATCATTATTTCATTTTTGATGTGATGTGGGGCATCTGAGCTCCTCAGTTAATTTCTCAAACTGATATTTATGTGGCAGCTTAAGAATTTTTAAATGAGATGAACCTTGGGCTATCTCCAGCTGTCTGCGGGCATCTCCGAGTGCAGAGAAGAGGTCTAGTTTGAGACGGGTTTCTGCACTCAGGTTGTACTCTAAATGCTGTGCCTTGTCCTGCAAGGAGGAGAGAGCTGAGAGCAGAGCATCTGCCTCCTGCTCTGTGCATCGGTTCCTTTGGAGACTCTAGAATGTAGCACATAAGATATTACAAAACAATGGTGATGTTAGGAAATTTAGATTACCGCACATTTATATGACCATGTCTCACTTGTGACCTGTCTGTGAAATCCAGTGCTGGGGAAAGTTACTTTTAAAAGTAATGCATTACAATATTAAGTTACTCCCCAAAAAAGTAATTAATTATGTTACTTTAGTTACTTTTCATGGAAAGTAATGCTTACGTTACTTTTAAGTTACTTTTGTATTACTTTTTCTTACTTGGCTGAGGTCTGATCTCTTTTAGGCCTTGCAGGTGTTTTTATGACAGAGAAGTTCTGCATTCAAAAAAATCACAAAAATTTCAAGCTCTGGCCTGCCATCTTCAGAATCATTTCTGACTCAAACTGTTCTTGCCCAGGCACGCACGCACGCATAGGGGTGCGTAACTCTGCGTGACTACGTTCAGTTAAATTTTTTGTATGTATTTTTTTTATCAAGTTAGTTAAACTGAAAAGTAACTTGCATTACTTTTTAAAAAAAGTAACTCAAATATTAATGTGCACATTTAAAAAGTTACTTGTTACTTCAGAAAAGTAATATTATTACGTAATGCACGTTACTTTCAATACCTTACCCCCATAATCATAATTAAATGAGAATAAAAGGATCACATAAAGTTTGATTTCAGTCATTGACTTCAATCTTTTACATGGCCTTACCCAGTCAATATTAAAGATATAAATGTTATATTTTTGACATGATATTCTTTACATTATTTAAAGTGATTTTATGTAGAAAATGTAAATCACAAAAAACTACTTCAACTGAGTTTTCACAGACTGGGTCTCGTTTGTCTAGTTCATATAATGGTTAAATGTGAAGTGTGTGTTTTTTCAGTTATGCCCCACTAACATTAAATTCATCATGGCACAAAAATTCTCTGGTTGCACAATTTCTTCCAAAAGACTTGGCTTTTGTCTTGGCATGTTTAGTACACCAGACACACCAGTTAAGACAAATACGGCAAACCTCAGTCCGCATGACTTCAAATCAAATTATAATGCACAAACAACACATCACAACTATTCAATATGCAAATAGATAAACTGAACAAATGTACAAACCACTTTTACCTCCACTTCATTTTCTAAAGTTATCAACCGGTTCTCTTTCTCCTGGTATTCCAGCTGTACTTGTCTATACTCTGCATCAAGATCTTTAGCTTTTTTCTTTAGCATTTGAGTTTCACTGTGTTCTTGCCTATAATAGATAGAAAGAAATACAAACTTTTATTCCAACAGGTTTATTTTAACATTGTTAATTAAATTGAATGTTAACTGCCAAGTTTCCATGATTATAAAAGAGGAAAATATAAATTTAGGGGCAGGTTCCTGGACAGGTTTCAGATTAATCCAGGATTAGGCCTTAGTTAAATATTAGGACATTTAAGTAGTTTTTACAAAGATACCTTACAAAAAACAATACCGGTGTGCATCTTGAGACAAAACAATGGCATATATTACTGAAGAATATGACAGTGCAAGGTGTTTTCTAATGAAGGCATTTTAAACATGCATTTTATACTGGGACTAGAATAAGCAAGCCTGTCAAAAAAACACCCCGTAGCCTAGTAGTCCATGCAAAACTAAAATAAAAACTAAAATGAGAAATTTAGTCGACGTCAAAGTTTTAGTTCTGTCTGGGTACATTTTTTACTACATGAGAAAAGACAGGATGACTATTTTGCAATGTATATGAATATAATAATATTAAATCTACCTGTGTGAGGCATTTCGAAGCAAAATAGACGCTTCGTCAAATTTTTGGCCTCTGACTTCCACAAGTTGTTTTTCTACTGAAAGCCGAGTCTCTGTTTCCATTCTGATTTTCTTCTCCAGCAGGGAACAGTTTTGTTTGTCCTTCTGTCGGGATTTTGTCAGACACTGAATCCTGCATGGCAGCACACCAGAGAATAGAAATGAACAGCATTAGCTTTTATGTTCAAGTAAAACAAACTTGTATTGTAGGAAAAAAATAACTATTTGTAACCCTCATTTATCAAGAGTTTTATACAGTATATGGATGGTCCTTTAATAACTTTTGGTTGTTTGACCTTTTAGATAAAAAAAACATTTCATACTCTCTAAATCGCTTGTATCCACTAAAAAAGTGTAAAAAACATTAAAAAATAAATATTGAAATTGTATACGTGTATATATATTTGATTCTTTGTTTAGATTAACTGAATGCATTTTGATTGTTTTCTTAAAATTTCTTTAGATTAAAAGTCTGGTCAAACAATAAAAAGCATGCATAAAGTGTATCTAAAAAAGGCATAGCAGTGTTGCTTTGGATAAAAGCATCCGCTAAATACGTGCATGTAAATAAATATCAAAAGTTGCTCAAAGTTTTAACATGATCTAGCTAAACAAACACCCACATGTATATTACACAACTATACAGACAGCAGCCAAAAGTGCATTAGGAGGAACATAAAGCCTGAGCTTTAATGCCAGGAGCAACAGAAAGAGATCAGAGGACTCACTTGTTCTGCAAAAGTTCATTTGCATGTCTGAGCAGAGAGACTTCTGGCCGCAGACTGTGTTCACTGTTGGTGAGATTACAAATGTGACTGCGCAGTTCTTGCTCGCTCAGTCTGCTCGCTTGCAGTTCAGTCTTCATTCTCCTCATCTCTTGTTCCAGCCTGTAGAACAGACGGGGATCAATACAGTGAAATACAAATGATTGTATGTAAATGAGATTTTAGCAAACATTATGATTTTTTGGTGTTGTTGTTAAATCAGTACATGTACAGTAGATACTGGAAAAAAACATACTTCAATATCTGGTCAGCGTGTGGGTTCGGAGGACTTGGGATGTTTGTTGAGCACCTTTCCGCTGCAGCGTCCCCTGAAGAGTTGATGGCTTTGGGGGCTTTCTGCCTTTTCTCCCCTTTGCTATTAGGGAGGTTTAGTGAACCTCGATGCACTTTGGGCAGGGAGCTCTTGGAAGGTCTAGGAGCTTTACTGCTCTGATCCTCCTGAGGTAGGTTTTCAGAGATCTCCAGCATGGACGTAGAGTCCACGTGAAGTTCACCTCCACGATGCTTTGGCCCTGGATTTGTGTCTTTTTCAGGTCTTCCAGGAAGTCTGTGGATTTGCAGACAGTCTTCCATGTTTTGCTTGTCATCTGATGTGATGTTATCGTTTGGACACTGGTATTGCGTTGGCTTGGATTTGGTCATCTTGAACTTGGGATCTGTACACATGGGATGAAAGTTTCTTAGCAATATACGGTAACTGTTTTAATGTACTATTGTCATGATTATTGAATTAGAATACGTTGGGGATTACTGAAAAGAAAGTTGTTTCCCACAATATTAAGGTATGAAGTTTAAGAAACAGTAACAGGACATTTCTTAGTTGCTTTTAAGACTTTAACAACGTTATTTTGGAAATGTATGCAGTTAAATAAAAGAATAAAGGTACACTTAAAAACATTATCTGTACCTTCCATCCACAATTTTGGGTACAGGTGCATATATGGAGGTAGGGATTGTTGCAAGAGATCCACGTTGAGGTCGTTTTCACTCGGAATGGATTTCTGAGTGCGCAGCTTAAACATACTGGAGAAGTAGCATGTTGCATCAAATCCCATATACACTAGCGGATAACCAATGCTGGGGAAAACAGTTATTTACATGAAATTATGGCACCCCAACCAATATTCAGCTCTGAAATAAACTGAGAACTAGAACCTACCAGTGTGCAGCAAATAGATGGGACAGATTTGCATAGGGACTCTTCAGGTCCCGCAGCCGTAGAGAGGCCTCCATATACACTAAGAGTATCCATAATGTCACAGTTGACATACAGATTCCCTTTTCTGTGAAAAACAACATGAATAAATAAATAAATGCATACATACAAGGTAACTCACTTGATTTAAATGTCTTACCTGTATGCCACATATAGTTGAGTAAAACATATGTGCTGGCTGCAAAGAACAGCCAGTGTAGGGGTACAAAAACTAAACAGAATAGGTCCAGAGTAAACGCTGCACACACAAAAACCACACAGATGGCCTGTGAAAGAAGAAAATACGTTTTTTATTAAAGGTATCTTATTTATTCATTTGATTATATACAGTTGCAGTCAAAAGTTTATAAACACCTTGCAGAACCTGGAAAATACAGAGAAAAATTAAATAAAGTTTAGTTTGCATGCGGACGTAAAAAATATCGCGTGCTTACGTGAAACTATCGCGTTTAGTTTTGCGTGCACACGTGAAACTATCGCGTTTAGTTTTGCGTGCGCACGTGAAACTATCACACGCATGTGAAAGCTTCATGTACGCACAAGAAAGTTTTACATGCGCAAAACTAAACTTACACGCGAAACTAAACTTTAAAAAAATTCTGCACATGAAGGTTTTGCGTAAGCACATGAAAGTTTCACATGACCACGCAAAAGTTTCACGTGACCACGCTAAAGTTTCACATGACCACACAAAAGTTTCACATGACCACGCAAAAGTTTCACGTGAGCACATGAAACAAAACTTTGGATTTTTTTACATCAATGTCACCTTAGGGGCTCGGTAGGAAAATGCTGCAACATTTTTGGAATTTTAAAAATGCTTAAGAAATCGCCACGTTTTATTTTGTGCCACCATACTTACTCGTGTAACTACTCATGTAACAGTCTTTCAATAGGGAAAACATGGAATTGTGTGGTGGCTTCTAAATTCATCCCCGTTTGGATCCTAAGGAATGAATGGGGCTAGGCTAAATGCTAACACATTCACGAGGTGCTGTACAAAGATTAAGTGCAGGCATTGAAAAAAGATGGGTATGTTTTAATTTGTCTAAGTTGAGGTAATAACATAGTAAGATATTGAAAAACGGTGGTTTTATCCTTTAAGAATCGGGTGTATGTAAACATTTGAACTGGGTTTTTTTTTTTTTTAATTCTGTTATTATTCTGTGTGTTGTGAATTTTCTGTAAACTTTTCTCATGTGAAATAACTTGATTAGGGCAGAACTAAATTAAAAACAAAACTTAATTTGAAAAATTTCCAAAATGTGCAGTATTTTCCAGATTCTGCAAAGTTTTGATCTCGACTGTATGTTTCCTTTCTATAAATTAACATCTATATTTTTCTGTACACAAACACAAACAAAATATTCAAAATAAATAGTAAAAGATCTTGATATTATTTTACCGAACATGTTAAATTCACAGAAAACTGCCTACCAGCCCATGACAATGGAACGTGGTGTAGACGGTCCCTAAAAAGAGCCAACAGGGCCAAAGGTATTCCAGTCTGAACTCCAAGATAAAGTCAGCAAACAGCACAAGCATCCAGACAATCATCAACTTCAGAACAGAGTAAGCGCTGAAAATAAATCATTTAAAGTTACCAAAATTACTCAAAAATACAATTAATTTAATTATATTTTTCTCACAAAACATACTAAATTTTAATCTCATCTGGATCCATAAATCTACTAAATTATATTATATTAATTTTAATAATAATTATTATTGATCATTATATAAATTATTTTTATATAGTAACATTTATTTAATTAATATGCCAAAATGAATCCCTTAACAAAGTGAGTCAAAAAACCTGAGTCATTGTACAACTATGAAATACATGAGTACTCTGTGTTCAGGAATTGTGTTCAAACTTAATGTTGACGGAGAGACAAGAAAAACAGTTCGGTAGTTAAATAAATAGAATATATGCGGGATTGAAGTGCACACATAGTATGTCACAAGTCTTAAAAGACTTTTATATCAATTATCAATCAATTAATACGTTCGTTGGTCGTACAATCTATTGTGCTCCATTCCTTTGTTCGGGCGTTCTGCCCTCCACATCCCTTTGTGTTTGGTAACCATGACAACATTTCATCTTCTGCATCAGCACCCAAATCTACAGTGTTGCCATGGCTATTTAAAGAACAAGAATCCGTTGTGCGAGAAATCTGTGGACATTAATTTCAGTGTGAAGCATAAGTACGGGATGCTAGATTGTTAGTAAACTGACTGAGAACAAAAGAAAATCGGTAACGATGATGAAAATATATAAAAATGAACACGGCAACTAAAAACAAAGCCCTGAGCGGTATACGATAATCGCATTATTATATGCATCATTTAGCTTATTTTTACAGCTTGTAAACATCATATCATCTATATACCCTATTATGAATTCATTTGCGCGTTTTTCTGTCTAGTCTGAGGCCCTTACCAGTTTGTGTTTTCAGACAGTCTGTTATCAAAAATCCCACTGTCATCGAGACATTATGTAAAGACTCGTTTAAAGAATATATTACCAATAATAGTCAGATTTATAAACACTAATTCATAAATGATACAGAATATTATACCGTCGTAATAATAACAACATTTTTTTATAAGTGATTTTGTTATTTATTTATTTTTTTTAAGCAACGTGGCCAGTTCGTGCTATGCTCCAGTGTTTTTAGTCAAAATATTAACGATTTGGCCTCGTGTTGATTTATTAAATCAGTGGTAAAGTCAGCATTAACACTGGCTTAAAACGCGATTGTCAGTAATAACAGACGCGGTTTGTTTATTTGGATCAATCCGCGCATCACGCTATGAACAGACGAGCGCGAGCCATTCAGGTGAAAAACGGATATGAGCAATAACAAAACAACACAAAGCATTACCTTTCGGAAATCTTCTCTGTGAGTTTGATCTTTTTCATTTTCCGTAGCCTGCCTATATCCATGTAGCGTTTCTTCATATTATGGCTTCTGGTCCTGTTGGCAATTTAGTCCATTCAGTAGAAAATAGTAAGACTGGACGTCTCATTTACAGTAACCTGAGCAGAAGCGCTTTGTGCGTAGTGAAGGTGGATGTGCGCGCGCTCAACTTCACACAGAATCAAAGCGTCGCGGCGACGCGCATGCATGTACATCTGTGTTGTCTGGATGACAGGAGGCTGTACAAAATGTGTTATTGTTGACCACAAGGTATAGGTTAAGATGCCATAAAGCTACAACAACAAATATTTCTTACGTTTAAAGGCATTTTTATTCCCGTTATTCAAAAAACTTAAAGAAAGGTAAACACAAGCCCAGAGGCTCTGTCAAATATAAAGGAAGGTGTGAGAATTTTTATAATATGTTGTTAAAATAGCCCAAACAGGCTTTTAATGGTGATTTAAAAAAGTATTTTACTATAAATCTATATGGTACAGAATAAACAATAGGGGGGAATAGTTCTTTGTAATGCCCCTGCATATACACCTGAAACTTTATAATGGTAGGCCTCTGCTAATTCTGGTGGAGTCTCCATGTACAAATCTATACTTAAGTTTTATACACTAGAGGCACAATACATGACTGTAAAATATTCACAAGACAAAAAATTATAATATAAGCACTACAGTATAATCACTAACACGTAATACAATACAATGGAGCGAAGACCGCAAATGTTCATAGATGTAATCATTATAGTGCAAAGAAACACAAAGTGACATATTGCACTTCAGTAAAGTGACAACTTTGTCCTTGTTGCATTGAGGATCAGATTCTTTACCTATTCTCTGTAGGCTGACTCGTTGTTTATTATTCTGTCTACGACTATTGTGTCGCCTGCAAACGTAACGGTGGTGTTCGTCTCATAAGAGTGTTTGCAGTCATGTGTGTAGAGAGGAAAGAGAAGGGGGCTCAACACACAGCCTTGCTGTGCTCCTATGTTCAGCATGATGGAGGAGGAGATAGGCTATGCATGCACCCATTTGCACAGATGTGAGTTGAAACCAAGGGAATCCCAATTTGTTGATCAGGTTATGGGAAGGAGTTGAAGGTGCAGCTATAATCAACGAGTAGCATCCTCACATATTTGTCTTGCTGGTCTGTGTGTGAGAGCCATATTAAGTGTAAGCGCTCCCCAATACGTTCCTTGTGGAGGCACACAAATAAACAACACTGCGAGCATATTTATTTTCAATGTTTTATTTGACATTTACAAACGCTCTTACGCTTGTATATTATATAAACTGCCACCACTGCCATTCTTTACATACAATATGCCTTTATATACAATTTTGCCAACTAAAAACAATATCTGATGGCATTCTTCTTCCATAAACGGTTTTATCAAACATAACACATCAATGACTAAATACTTGTCTTTAAAGCATTTGTCAATATTCAGTCAATCATCTTTATGAATACATAACAGAAGTGACTCAGCTCACACAGCCAACTAAACAGAGAAGAGTGCGTCTTTGTTTTGTTGGCCAATAAATAGACAATCAATCTCCACACACTTTTACAGATTGTAAGCGTTGCTGTCAGACATTTATTTCTGGGTGATGGGGAATGAATTCTGGTCCATCAGTTCTCCTACACGCTCCTGAAGAATCTGCACAACTTCAGCCAGGATGAAAACATGCGTGTCGTCCAAATCCTGGATGATAAACTTCTTACCCAGCGCTGACGTCTCGTCCAGATACAGAAGAAACTGCTTCATAGCTGGATCGCTGTTTAATATTTTGGAAAAACAAATCAAGATTACGTACTGGAGGATCATGATATATAGCCTAGGGTAAAATGGTTGTGAAGCTTACCATTCAATGAGAACTCCTTTTAAGACATTGACCATTTTGAACGTGGTAAGTTAACAGTTGATCCTTCAGTTAAAACCTTCGTATCTATTTAAGGAGAATGATAAAGTTTAAAAAAAAATCCAAAAAACATATATATAGAACATGTATGGTACGCAACATCAATGTTTGAAAACCTTACAAACCCTATACGACCAAATGCTATACGAGTCCAACCGCCACGTTTTAATAATTTATAAAATCAACATATTAAAAACAGGGGGAAACACTTACACTGATTTATTCGTGTCAAACTCCACTTTGTTACAATGCTACAATAAACAAGGCTAAGCTAAGTAACAATAGTCTTCCTCTACTAATCTAACGTCACGCGCATTAGATCAACACTGCCACCTGTTGTACTGGAGCGCGTGCAGTCTAGCACAAGAAGCTGGTCCAAAACATTTATGTAATATTTATTTATTTAATACTAAACATATTTATTACAATATTGATATAGTAAAATTATGTCAGAATGAAATGTTAGGACGTAGCTGTATTTATATCAGCGATGTGATGAAGATTTGGCAACAATTGTGTGAGAGGAACACCATCAAAAATATGGTCATAAGTAATACAATTAATTCAAAATTAGTACAAAAATATTCAAAATTACAGCCAGTATTAGTACCATCCTGTGCATTTGAGGTAGAGGCACTCAGAATGTTGGTGAGTTAAGAATGTAAAGCTTCAATACTCACTCTGTGACTAAATAAAATTAAGAATTAACAATTTAAATAAAACTAACATTCTTGCTTTTATACTGTGCATTGATATAAAGAGTTATCTTGATGCTCATGCATTTTGTATAAATAAATGCTCCTTGCACATAAACTGAAATATATAGTACAATGTCTTGCATTAGATTCCAAGGCAAAATTGAGGTTAGCAAAACACATGAATACATTTAAAGGTAAAATAAGGGTTTTTTCACATAAATATTTGCAAAGAATTAAGAAGAAAAATAACTGGAAAAATCTGTGCTGTTTCTATGGTCAAAGCATCATGATTCTTACAAAATATTAAGTAAAATCTGTCTTTAAACCATATCCAGTTTTGTCATAAGTAACACTATCTTTAAAATGTGATGCTGAAGAGGGAAGAGATCAGTTTAGACACTGTTTTCAGGATTTACTTCATTCTGTGTCCTCCAAGAGCATCCTGGATAAACTGTAAACTTTGTTTATAGATCAAAGAGTCCTTATTTTCTGGTTTGCAAATACTGAGATGATCTACGTTCACCTGGATGAGGTCCCCAATTCCTAGCTCTAAAGAAAGAAAAGAATGTAATGATTATATACGAACATATTATATACATATAATCATAGTTAAATGTCTCCAAACCCACCTGCTGACTTAGATGGAACAACCAATATTTTGAGCATTGGCCCAACGTTAGTTGGCAGCGATTCAGCAAAGCTAAGGATTTTGTACTTTCGTTCTTTTGCAATGTTAAGGAAATTTTCATGCAGATCTCGCAATGCTGGAGAGTCTAAGCAGAAATAAACAAACAAATAATTATTGAATGATACAATGAAGAATTAATTTAACTATTTCAAAGAACAAAAATCTGCACATTACACTGTACCTTTACAAAGTTCTCTAACTTCTATGGAGGGAAACAAAAGGTATCGCACATTGACAGAATACTCTGCCATGAATGTGCCGTGATGAGGAACGCTGTAGAACATAATTCCCTTTGTGTTCTTGATCAGAGCACTGAGATCAGGATCTTTGGAGGCATCTAAAAGCATCTTTTTTACAAGTAAACCTATTGCACAAAGAAAGACGAGTCTTGGTGTTACTGTTTCAACTAATTTCCAAATAATACTGCAGACTGATAAGCCATAAAAATGACATACAGGAAGATCTGGTAGTTACACACTGATGCGCACTTGTTATTCTGAGACTAAACATGAACTAACCTCCCATACTGTGGGCTACCCAAACCACAGGCCTGTCACCAACACCAGCATCCTTCAATTTTCTCAGCAGTTCCTGACTCCTGTAGGCCAATGACTTCCTGTAAAGCCAACCCCCCCAAAAACATTGAAATGGCACCACAGTGGGTTAAACAGTTAATAGTTTATTTAAATAGACTGTTTACCTTTGGTTTTCAACAGGACACTTAGCATTCCAGTCGCTTAAATGCGTGTCATACTCTACCGATAAGATTCTGAGGTTTGGACAGTCGGCAGCCAACCATGACTGTAGAAAATTCAAAATAAGATTTTTGGAGTTACTTTCATATGCCTCACTGTTACACTGCAGACAATATTTGGTAAGTTTCTTCATAGTTGTGCTCACTACAAAATTATTTTACCTTGGGCCAGCATTCAGTGTAGTCCTCTTGGATTCCTGCCACTTTTTCAACACTTGTAGTATCAGAGTCTTTTTGACGCCATGTCTTAAACGCAGCTCCCAGCAGGCCATGCACAAAAAGTATGTCAGCTTTGACTGGCTCGCTGAATATGAAGGATGTAAACAAAATTGGATAGAATGCATGATCATTTATCAGTAAACATCCTTATTAATGGACACTTTTATTAGTGACCTTGGCCCTAAAATTTAGTAAGCTTAATTTAAAGTACACTTGCTTTGTACGGCACTGTGGGTGTAAGATATAAACACCATCCTGGTACTTCTCTTTTACTGCATCTCTGTCCAGATTGGCTAAAGCACGGGCAGCATGAGATGCCTGCATGATATGTGGTGACTGGATCATCTCGGCCAGGGCAGACACCCAACCTACAGAATAACAGAATGCGGACAAATACAGAATTATTTTACAGAATTCATATCATGGTCGTTTATTTAATATGCTTGACCAAAACTAACCTGACTGCACTATAGCCGTATGAAGGCTATCGTTCAGGGCAAGATTTCCAATTATTCGCACAATGTTACGCTGAATCTTCGGAGAGTCTCGGCGAAGCTGGTACACTCTTTGCAGAAGCTGCAAACCTCCATTAGCAACGATGTGGTCACAGTGACTCGGGACCTGTGAGGAAAAATACCTTTAATAATCTTGTTTAGTCCAACAATGATTTGCAAAAGTCAAAATTTGCATTAAAGATGAAGCTACAAACTTATCCAGAAAGCAACGCATATTTATGTTTTCTTTGATCATTGTTCATTTCCTTGTTATGCACACCTCACATGTGCAAATGCACACCACAGTGACTGCAATGCTGTACAGCAGGTTATAAAAAAGTGAATCTTCACCTTCGAGTGCTGCACCAGCGCCTGTAGGCAGAAAGTCTCCACCTTCTCTGAAGGGGTGGAAGTCAAGCTTTGTGCATAGGGCAACCCGTTTCCTCCAAAACACCAAAGCCCGCCCTAAAACCACAATGCAAACACACAGCTAATGGAAACGCCTTTTCATCTAAAGTACATTCCGGAAAGCACGTTTCATCTGAAGATTGAATTGAATTAAATGGCTTGACTGTGTGTGTTTCTCACCCTTTGAGAGGCTAGAGACTGACTGCTCTCTCTAAGTGCCATGGATGTGAAATACTGCACACACTTATCCACCTCCGACTGGGGCAGAGAAGCAAGTAACTGTCTAAGGCTGTCTTCTATTGATATATCCTGTACATAGACAACACATTAGCATTAACACAAAAAGGTAACATTGGGAGTAAGTCAGCTCGGCTAATGTTTAGATTATACTGTATCTACCCACATCATCTTTATTTGGCAGGACAGGAGGAGGGAGGAAGTAGCGCAGGTCCACGTTGGGGATACGGGCGAGACCCACAGTCGTGCGTTGATCTATCACTTGTGCTGCTGTCTGATATTGATAATCTGTAATGGACAAGCCAATAGACCGATCAGAGAATCACAGAGACACACAAGGGTTAATGGTGTAAGACCATGCTTCTGATTCTTCTGTGGTGTTAAAAGTGCACTTGATTTATTTTATTGGTAACAGAGTTTGACAGTAACAGAATTGAAACAGAGTAATTCGGACACCAGGAAATCATGAAAAATACACTCTAAAGGCCAAAGCATAGTAAAAAATTTTACGCGTACGTAAGGGTCCAGGTACAGTACACATGACGCAATTTTCATCATCAGAAGATGATGATTAAATAATCATTGAACGTCTGTGTACATGTATGAGTCTAATAAACTATACTTCACAAGGCTGTGCATTTGTATATTCGCGTATACGTAAAAAACAGATTACACTCCAGGCTTAAGCAGTTAGCCATGATTTGATCCACGCCAAAATGTACAATAATGTGGGAAGTGTTAAGATAACGTCAGTAGTACGGTACAGTCATGTGATTTCATGTTAACTTTCATTAGAAAGTGCAAAATAACACAGCTTTTATTAGACCACTTATAAGTTTTAGTCATGCCTCATGATAAATTTGCAACAATATTTTGCATATTTTATATAAACTCTTTTCCCGCCATTGAGGAGTTATCTCGTCCATTCAGAGAAAACATTTGCATAAAAAACATGTTCCTGATGAATTTTTATGTTAATTTGCAATACCACGATTATCCACTAGATTACTTACCCAATTTATGAAAAAACTAAAGCCAAAACGTTATTTACTAATCTTAAACTCTGTGTATGTTTTGATAATCGTTCTGAATCTGATCTCTAACAAAATTCCTTCACAAAAATTCAATTATTTCAGCTTTTTGCTTAACAATTTGTATTTTTAAAGAAAAATATTAGTATTATATTATTATTATTATTATAGTTTTTATTTAAATGGATATATATATATTTTTTTATATATTATATATAAATTAATAAAAAAGTATGTATAAATAAATGTACGGGTGTGTTTTTAAATACATAATAATTACACACACACACACACACACATAAAACACAAAAATAAAATGTATTTTGTATGCGATTAATCTAGATTAGTAGATTAAATTCTACATTCATCTTTGCCCAGCTCTAAAAAATATATAAGCAGAGATAAAATTATAGATAGGATGAAACGTTTTTTTCCCCCCAGTTTTGTTTGTTTGTTTATTGTTTGTTTGAAAGCGGAGGGTCTGTTCTTTCATTTAATATATTTGTATGTTTATATTTTTAGAAGAAAATTTTCCTGAAAGGCATTTTTTTGAAACTTTTATAAAAAAAAAACACAAAAAATGCTGGTGGGCAACTTTTCAAAAAAGTGAGTTAACGAGATGTTAGAAAAATTGAAATAAGCTTTGGCCTCTCACCCTGCCAGTGGTGACTTTGGGCCAGGTCCTGCATCGCCTGCTGTCTCACGGCCTGGTCAGCAGAGCAGGTTTTCTTTAACAGGACCCAAAGTGCATATTCATGAGGATCTGCATCCAGATGACTGAGATGTTCTGAAAAGCACACAAGTAACACATGATCATATCACATCACTACAACCATACACACACGCCTACCAGAAATCATAAACAATTATGTGGTACACTTGGTAACTTTATACCATTATAGTGAAATTATTACGTTATGAAGACGCTGGGCAAAAAATTTAATCAGAAAAAATGATAAGAGATGCATTGGACAAATCTATAAAACTTAGAATCTATCTCCAAAATTTCTAGCTTTACTGAATCTAATGTTGAGGCTCACTCTGCTAAACTGTCCCGTGTCCAATAAGACTCTTATGCAAAATATGAAACAAAAAAAAACAAACAGAAACAGTAACACAAAGGCCTTATTTAAAATAGAACATTCAATTTTATTTCCTGTCTGTGAAGCTTCTGTACAGTTGGTATCTAGATCAAAATTACCATAATCATTCATCAAAAAGCTGCAGGTCTTTCCTGAAAACTTCCCCATGTGGGTTTTCTAAGCATGATATCTGGGTGTCCTACATGACATTATCCTTAAAAAAATTCAATAATGAATTGTCGGTGGTTTCAGAAAAAGATGTTTACTCACCGTCCAGTGGGCGGAGCAGAACTTTGGATGAAATTTCAAGAAACTTTCTAGCTGCTTTATGAAGCTCCTTCCTAGTTCTGTTAGTGAGGCCTTGAAAATGTTTAAGGTCTGTTAAAGTGTTAATACTGTACAAATGTTCATGCACTTTATCAGTAAATGTTTGTTACTACTGTGAAAAGAACAGAATGTACCAGAAGCAAGACTCTCTTGTTCTCTGTTTGTGGCATGAGTCAGGTAGATGTAGGATTTGTATTTCTCCTGCAGAATGGCACTAGTGTCAACAGTGATGGCCTGTTTCAGCGAAACCACTTCGTATGTGATAAATACACAGCCACTGTGTAAACAAGCATGATAAGAGTCAGGATGTTAGTTTGGGTTTCTGTGGAAGTAAAACCTAATGGCTGAATTCAAAAGTTGTGTCATCATAGCTCAGAAGAACGACTTAGGAACCATAGCAGAATGTATGAATCCCATGGTATGATAAAAGTGAAAAGTCTTTATGTAGCTACAAAAAAACTGATCAAATATGAAATCTATCTGCAAAGAACAAACCTTTAGGAAAATTAACTATTTATAATAATAATATATTAACTGTTTTTGGCAGATTGATTACATTTCCAAAGTTTTTTGTATTATGTTTAAACAATTGTAACTAGTGACAATGATACATTTGTGGTTACATGGGTTTACTATAAATAAAACAGTTTAGGTATTGTTATTGTAGCAATATGTTTTTGTTAACCTACCCAAATACTACTGCACCGGTGACTTTCGCAATTTTCCCTAAAATACAAAAGATTCAGACAATTTAAGATTACTGGTATCATAAGTATACATAAAAATATAAGTAATAGCAACAACAAAAATGAAATGTTACTGAGGTCTTTCCATGGCAGAGATCTGTTGTTGGCAGAGGTTCCGCCGGTGCTGAGTCTCCGGTGGCAGCGGATCAATCGCAGGGCAGACGCCGACATTTGCGGCTTCACTCGCAAATATCCAACGATGGCATACATCAAATAATACCACCAGACAACCGGTGAAACATGTATCACATCTGTTTAGTATATTTCTCACCTCTATCTTAACCTAAACAAAAGATTAAAGATGACAGCGCGGGGTCACTGTCACCCGATCTCCTGTTTTGACAAATGCTACAGAGAGCAGATCTGATCCATATTTGGCTACCTATATTAATATATAACGTTCTTAAATAGACGACAATTGGTCATATGAAGGGGTTAATATTAAGAAGTCGCTTTTAAAATACAGAGTTAGCTGATTAGCATTTCTACGAAATTCATATATGACTACTGCAAATAAAAGCGTATTTGTAAACGTGCATTTACCTCTAAAAACACAAGCTTCTTAAATAAAACAGATTTCAGCATGCACGCGTCCACTTTTGACACCATACCTAAACAGGAACTGGTTTTGTAATTGAAAGGGTGAAGCTACATTACCGTAAACGCCAGAGTCACGTGTCCTACCGTAATACTTCGCGTAGACAAATGTTAAAGGAATAGTTCACCCAATACTCTACTTTACTCACCTTCACGCCAACCCAGATGTTTATGAGTTCCTTTCTCCATTTTCACACAAACTATTTTTTTTAATATTATTTGAACATGCTATCTTAGCATTTATTTGGGTCAAAGCCCCCAAAAGCACATAGCCTACATCCATTAGATCCAAATGACTCCAGTGGGTAAATAAATATCTTTTGAAAAGAAATAATACATTTGTGGAGGAATTTAATCATATTTTAAGCATTTAACAATCAAAACAACCATGGAAACATCAGACCAGGCACATCAATATTGTTAATATCTAGCGATCAAACATGCATATGACACTAGATTGTGAAACAACTAGTCACAAGACATGCAAGAACTTTTGAGATATATATGTCTGTGATGACTTGACTGTGAACATGAGAGATGTGGCAAAATCTCCTGTGGTCAAATGTGACATCACAGCAAACAAATCACTCTTACCCACACATCACCAGAATAAATTATCAGTTCAACCACCAGGGTCAGGCCTTTAGGGGAGACCAGGGATGATTGTAACATTTGTTACTGTCTGTATCTTGGACTTCTTCAAAGCCAGTGCATTCAAAATGTGATTCAAACCAGTTTCAAGTTTTGCCTATTAAATGATGGCGCTGCTATATTTGGGTCATTCTACAAAAAAGGTGGAAATGCTTGTCCCTTGCTTTTGCAGACCCCTTATTCATTTAAATTGACCCAATAATCCCATAATGACATATATTTAATAAATATAGACTGTCCTTAAAATGATGAGAGAGTTTATTTATTTAATTTTCTTTTTTCCTTTTTTAAAACTTTTTTTTAAATGTCTGGTGCTGAAAATTGCATTGTCTCTTTGATCATACATGGAAGTTGAACTGTGTACTTATTATTTAAAACCATGTTTATTATAAAACAAATCAAATTTACATGTACCTTTAACCCTGTATGAATTTACTACAACACTCAAATGGTAAAAATACACTATTAATATGAATAATATCAATAAATATTTGTCCCCCAAATTTATGTCATTAGTGTTACCCTACCCAAAGCACTTTTATTTTGAAACAATGCATCAGCTCTTTATAGTTTTTCATGGGTCAAGAGGTCAGTGAAAGAAGTGCAGTGGAGGAAGGCAAAAGGTTTGTGAGATGTCTTACCTTATTTGTCTAAAATATCATGATATATCTAATAATTTTGAGATAAGATTTGGATGGCATTAGTGTTACTCTTTTTTTATAGCTGGGAGATATTTACATAAAAATACATTATACTGAATAAGTATGTGATTGTTACATCTCTGATGAAATAGCACATGGCTAATGGCAGCCATTTTGTTAAAATATATTTTTTTTTCTGTAAATTGTCATTGGCGTTACCATCATTGGTGTTACCGTCATTAGTGTTACTTCTCTAATGAGTACTATTCCTTTAACTGACCAACATAAAAACATAAAAACAAAGCAAAATGGAAAATTTTATGAAAGTTTATAAGTTTGATCATATTCATTATCTATTATTATATTCTAATTTTGTCATTGGTGTTACATTGTGTCATTGGTGTTAAACCAATGTTGGTGTTATGAATGTATTTTCTTGTACTTTCTAGTAATATTTTGTTGTTGATATGGGATGTAAGACATTGTTGATATTTCAGTCTTTGCATCAAAGCCTTTTTGGTTGAATATTTTTGTTTTTGTTGGTTTTAAAGAAAAAAGTCAAACTGAGAATCAAATAATTTCATACAATGCTGGGTAAAGATGAAGAATTTAATTAAACAAATATTAATAATCACTTCTTTTTCTTGCTGTTACCATTCCTCTACTCAACCTTTAACTAAATACACAAGCTGTAATGAGAAAAAATATTTAGTATCAACATTAATGTTGTTTAAATCACAGGTAACACCAATGACAAATAAATGACTCATGGATTCTTTATTAAAATGTATTAAAACGTTAAAAATAGATTAAGCTCCCTGTTTTGCGGATTCATAGATTTGACAAGTTAATTAATGCTATTAAAGAAGTTTTGGGTATGTTGAAAGAAGTTAATTTAAGCAAATTTCCATCACCCGAATTCCACCTTTTCTGTAGAATGACCCACTTGCAGCACAAACAGAAAGTGCAAGTCCCCCCAAGCCAATTTGTTACTGATAGTAATTGACCACAATAATGAACACTGTGTTTGTTATAACATGTTTACATTAACACTAACAATTAGCATGAAAATTGCATGAGGTGATTTGTTACTTGCTCCTGATTGGAGAGATTGGAAGTGTTACAACTCACCCATGTTACAACTATCGTCGGTCTCTCCTACCTGCGATTGTTATAAAGGTGGGAAATCAACCCAAATTTCGCTCGATTATCTTGTAGTGTGCAGTTTAATAGGAAGCTCAAATCTATGTCTGTCTGTCTCATGGCAAAGGAATGTATATGTGTATCGTTTACAGTTGGCATGGATATAAAAGCATACATATCAGTGTGGGTCAGAGTCGTATAATAATAGAGTTACGACACTCACATAGACGTCCGTTGTAAGAATGGAATGCGGAAGTAACAGCGTTTCATGTAGTGACCGGTAGTGACGCATAGTTCCAAACGCAGCACTGAAGCCCATTCATTTCAATGGCACCTGCTGGTAAATCGATGAAATTACCGTTTCTCTTTACATTTTCGGACATTTCATTAATATAGTCAACAGTGATATTTTATGAACTCTGCTGTAGGTAATGATTATCGTTAATAATAACTAGTAAATTTTTTTATATTTTAATGAGTTGTGTATACTGTGTGAATAATATAGATTTAATGATTTAATATTTTATTACTGGTGGCCATCTACTTTATACTTATCTTTTGTATATATTATGAGTAACACTAGGGGGCAACAGCGACAAGCTAAATGCCTTATAAGAAAGTCACTGCTTCACAATGCTGCTATGTGTTTCATTGTGTTTGGTAAGTAATACGAGTGATGTATCCTCGAAAATCATGTATGATTATATTAACATTTAATGTGAATTTAAAATATGAATTTAGTGTGTTTTTGTTATGCTTCACTGTTACAAATAACCGCGTTGGCGATCTTTTTTGTGATTTTAATATAGTAAAAGTGTAGGAATTATGTTTTTAGCAGATTGATAGCCATTTATATAACCATATTTTGCCACAAAAATAAAAGATAAACTGTGTTGCTGTAGTTGGTATAGATAACCACAGTTATATTTGGGTCACAATAAACTGTTTATCTTTATTAACTGATTTACTGTATTTCCATCACTCCCTAGTAAAAAAAACGTTATAAACACAGTAAGTATAGTGATCAATTCACATTACAAGCTAATATTTACCTAAAATAGCTGAAAACCTATGCAAACAGATTGACAGCCCTGCTTGGTTTGGAACTGTAGAACGTTACATGAATCACGTGACCGCGCGGCGGCGAGATCAAAGCGTTTCGTAACTCTGTTATTATACGACTCTGGTGTGGGTGAGAGAAATCCTTCCTCTTGCTAAGGGAAATTCAGTCATGCATGTGAAGGATATCAGGTCACTTCCAGGATGTGTGTGCCCTAAGATCTCTTTAAAACACCTAGGGAAATGTTTTGTCATTTTCAACAATTTCATAGGGTATCATAGACGTGTTTGCCCTTATGCCTATGTCACATTTACATTTGGTAGGCATTTTTATCCAAAATGACTTACAGTGAAGGATATACATTATTTTAAGCAGCATCTGTGTTCCCTGGGATTTGAACCTACAACCTTTGCGCTCTTAAAGCAATGATCTACCATCTAACGGAATGCTCACATGAATTCCACATGTGCAAAAAACTCATGTGATCACATGTAAAACATGTTGTTTTGGAACATGTTTGTGTGAATCGCATGTAAATTTCTATGTGGGATAACATCTGAAAGACACGTCACCACATGTTTATATGACCCGTGGGTTTATGCACATGTAAAATTGATGTGGACAGATGTGATCACATTTTCTTTGAAAATGTAGACATGCAAAATAAGTTTTATTCTGTGAGAACATGCAGATGTAGCAATAAAAAGAAAAAAGCTATTGCAAAATCTTTGTGTCAGTTTATTCCTATGAGTACAATTATGCTGAAAAATGATACACAGACCAGAATCCCTGGAACACCAAGCAATAAACACTCAATCTAATGAGTATGGTGCAAAATTATTTTACTAATTGAAGTTTGTAATAGAAATAGTTTGTAAAAATTCTCTTTAATAGACATCAGTATAATGGTCCCACAATGTAAGACCATTAAAGAGTGAGCGAGGACATTTTCTAATATAACTTTGATTGTGTTTGTCTGAAAAAAGATAATCATGTACATCGAGGATGGCTTGAGGGTGAGTAAATCATGGAGTAATTTTCATATTTCTCCAGAGTATCCCTTTAAGGTCCAACACCATGAATTGAACCCTTATTATTTCCTGTTTTTTCTCTATTTAGCTCATCTCTCTTCCTCTCTCTCTCTCTTTCTTACTTTCTCTATATATGCATTTCAAATCAACTTTGCACGTGTGTTCACAAACACAAAATAACACATAAATATAATACATAAGAGAAAACTGGCCGTGTCTGCTAGGGTTTTGGGACCCCAGAAGGAACCTGGAACTGAGATGTCTGATGTCCGATTTTCTAGTCCAAGTCTATTTATTCATCTTCTCCCAACTATCCTTTCTATCCTTCCTTCACGTGGTCGTCTCCTGATAGGCTCGTATGATACTATCATAGGCAGGTGGTGGAGTCTGGCCAGCCTGAAAACCTCTTAGATCGCTGTTGCCCCAGAAGGAATCGGGTCTGGCTCTGGCCCTGGGTGGAGTAATCATAGAACTGACTGTGTTGTTTGAACCAGCCGCACCAGGGCTTGTTGATAGTGTTGGGGTCCGCGGCAGGCTGCCCTGGGTAGCCTCCTCTGCCTCACGAGCAATCTGACTACACTGGATAAGAGGATGGAAGGTAGAGGCCCTGAAACTCGATTTGCGGCCAGACGAGTCACCATAGTCTGTTGGTGAGGTAGAGGCCTGCCGATGGAAAGAAAAGGCAGCGTTAGCCAGACTGTTATTGCTGCGTCTGTCGTAGCTGCTGCTGTGTCGACTGAAGCCAGGACGAGAGCGTGGTGAGGAAGAGCGGGTGGTGGAACGGGAATGGTGAACGGGGAGGCGTGTGATATTTGCTGAGGCCCGACGACGGGACATCCAAGTCAAAGACATGTAGACCATAGCACCCAGCAGTAGACCAACAACCATAGAAAGACAGAAAGCCAGTATCACATCCCCTAGAGGAGATAAGAAGTAATTCAATAAAAGCAAATATATATATATAGGCTATATAAGGGGACATTTCATAAAAATCTGATTTTTTATGTTTAAGTGCTGAAGTTTGGTCCCCCAATGCTTCTATCAACCTAGAAAATGTGAAAAAGATCAACCCAGTAACTTAGTTTTGGTACCATTCACTGCAGGCATGTGAAAAAATAGGTCTTTGAAATTTGTCTCTCCTTGTGATGTCAGAACATTTTAACATGTTATAATAAATTATCCATGGGGTATTTAAAGCTAAAACTTCACATACGTACTCTGGGGACACCAAAAATGTATTTGATATCTGAAAAAAGTCTTGTGAAATGTTCCTTTTAAAAACATAAACAAGTCTTTTATGAAAGTCTGGTTAAATGTTTCCCAGTCACACTTGAATATGAAGGTGCTACAAAAGGTTCTTGGCAGTGATACCATAGAAGAACAGTTTTTGGTTCCTCAAAAAACATTTCATCAAAGGACCATTTCTTTATTAAACCTCTAATAAACATTTTCCTCTACAAAGAACCTTTTGTGAATCCAAAAGGTTATGTGGATTTTAAAGGTACCTTTCTGGAATCTGGAAAGTTTTTAACAGTGTAACATGAATAATAATAGTTCAAAACGACGACCGTGACACACTTATAGTGGCTGGGGAAAAATTTACAAACAGAGGCTACGCCCAGTTTTTTCTTATGCAGCTGAATTAAATAGTTTGAATTTTAGGAAGCTTCCTGTTATGGCATTCCATTGTCGGCAGAAAAAACAATTACAATAGCTTACAGTGTGATGCATAATAACAAAGGTCCTTTGAAATCGACTCCTCAAAATAAAAATCCTTAAAAAGTAAAAGCATTTAAATTATAATACAAATTCTCAGAAAAAAGATACAAAAGTTATACTTTTTGGTCACTGGGACGATACCTTTAAAAAAGGTCCTAATATGTACCATTAAGGTACAGATATGTGTACATTAGGTGTACATTACAGCTACAAATATGTACCTTTTAGGCACAACAGTGTACTTTTTAGGTACCGCCCCAGTGACAACTTTTGTACCTTCTTGGTCCTTTTTTTCTGTGAGTGCACCATAGATCATATGTACTTATATCCGTATATTACAATTTTGTGTTATTTTTTTAGGCTAAAGGATGCAGTTAGATTGAATCAGACAAATTGTAACCACAGGACAAAACTTATTATTACAAGTACTTATATATGTACTTTAATGTGTAAATAATACACTACTTTCTTCCTGGAAGAAACGAATCAGAGTTTTAAGTGAAGGATCATCTGGAAATGACATCTGGAAAGACCGAATGGAAAAAGCTACATACTGGCTGTTTTTTTATTTTTTTTACAGATAACTCTTGCCAATATCTTTTGTTTTTCTTTACTACTGTCTGCCTTTGCTGAGAAATACGATTTTATAAAAGTTTTTAGCACAGCAACTTTATACACTCAGGCGTCTACAAAAGACTAACATTCAAAGTAAAAGTGTAAAGATTGTAAAATATCTTACTTAATCCAAAAGACACCAGTATTTCCACAATAGGATGAGTGCTGTTATCTGCCATAGCTCCAAGAGAGGTGTCCAAGAGAGGACACGGTCTCCCCTCAACCCTTTAGTCCACTTCCTTTTAATTTATTCCTCTGTTTTATTCTGTATGTGTTCAGCTTTTCAGTTGTCGAGACCCTCCTCTCTGCCCCCGTGTCTGTCTTTCAGCCCCGGACGGCTCAACTCTGTGGCACACAGGATCTTCTGCAGGGCCAGGGTTGCTCTGTTGTTTGTGGCATAGCAAAGTCTTCACTTAACATTTCCTGCCTTCCTGCGTAAAATTAGCAGCAGGCCGTCCTTATCTGCGCAGAGCAGGGTTCCTGTGGGATGAAGGGGAAGGGAGGAGGGTGGAGAGACAGACGGGGAGAGTCAAGGTGTATATGAAATCATTTTCTCCCCATGGCTCTAATCCATCATATTTTACTTTTCTAACCTTCCTCTTTCTCATCCATACACTCATAGGGGCTGTACTGCTGTGTGTCACCACAGATGGCATTTTGCCAGAATGTAGACAGATTTCTTTGCTGACTTAAATTTTTAAGTAATCAAATTGGATTTTACTTATTGTTTATGCATTTTAAATGTGTATTGACATTATTCCTATTTATCATAAAATAAGTTAAGCAATTTCAACTTTCCCTCTCTGCTCATCACGTTGCTTCAGATTTTCCGTGTAGACTGCCAGCTCAGTTCTGGGTTATCCTGACCAGACTGGCTTTATATAAAGAGCAGTCCAGCCCAAACTTATCCTGATAAGATTCTGCATAGAAAGCTGTTATGCCACAAACCCATCTAACCTCAGTGAGAAGTGTGTGCTTTCCATTAAAGTGTTCATGAAGGGTATCTGGAGGTTAGTGATTAGGAATGGCAGATTTTCAGGACAGAGACGCTGTTATGGGAGGGGAGGGATAAGCCCTGTACGGACATTTCCTCTTATTGTTTCTTTGTGCATGGATTGAAGTCAACTTTTGTTCAACACAGTTTCAAATGTAGGTTGCAATTTATTTCCAGCTGCTTACTGTATGTATTGCATTGACATTAAAGGGGCCATGGCACAAGACTTTTTTAAGAAGTCAAATAAATCTTTGGTGTCCCCAGAGCACATATGGGAAGTTTTAGCTCAAAACACCATATAAATAATTTATTATAGCATGTTTAAATTGCAACTTTGTAAGTGTGTGCAAAAATGTGCCGTTTTGGGTGTGTCCTTTAAAATGCAAATGAGCGGATGAAATTCAAACACTGATCACAATTATGTCGGTTTGTTGCAATTATAACTCAGTTGTGCTTTTCTCTGCACGTAATGGCAGTGCTGTGGTTGGATAGTGCAGATTAAGGGGTGGTATTATTATAATAACAGCTCCTTATGACATCATAAGCAGAGCCAAATTTCAACGACCTATTTTTTCATGTGCTTGTGGCGAAAGTTACTGGTTTGATCTTTTTCACATTTTCTAGGTTGATAGAAGCACTGGGGACCCAATCATAACACTTAAACATGGAAAAAGTCAGATTTTCATGCCATGTTCCCTTTAATCTAGTTACATGGCTGAATTATGTCCCCCTAATGTCAAATGTCAAGCTATTCCTAAAAGTACACCTTTGTACCTTAGTACCTCAAAGGTACACTCTAACAAATGCTGGGTTTTCAACACATTGTTGGGTCAAAAAAGGAGGAACCCAATCCATTAGTTTGTAATTTAGCCTGTGTTTGTCCCTTTTTGAAAATAACACACACTTTAAAGTGTATTGGTACTTCAATGGTACATATTGGTACCTCAGAGGTAAATAAAGGACCTTTTTAAAACCATCCGAGTTACAACTTTTGTACCTTTATTTTTAACAGTAGAGCAGGGGCGAAAGTACAATTTTTCAGAAAAACTTAATTTTAAAAGATAATGTTATAGACAGAGATATATTTTTGCTGTGGTCAGTAACTCACAAGTGTGGTCTATCAATACCAGGTGGAATTTTGAAAAAATGTAAAACGACTTAAGTATAATTTCACTTTAAACATGAGTAGTGAAATGTTACTTTTGACCCTGACAGCATGGATGAAAGTAACACACAGGTGGGTCAAAAGTAACACAACAAAACTAGATAGATTTTGTGTTGCATTTGTTTTTAATAAATATACATAAATATGACCTCGTTAATATGTAACTGCAAACATATTTTGTAATTTATATTTGTGAAAAATAATAAAATTACGTTTTTATTTTAAATTTCAGTTTATCAAATGTTGCAAAAGAAAGCAACAGTACACACTTAAATTGTTGAGAATAAAACATTTTTCAACAGTTTGATCAATATGAAAATGAAATTATCAAAATAAAATAATATACATTTTCAACATATACAACAGTATTAGACAGGATCTCTTAACATTCTCTTCACATTTAAACTCGATTTACTTTAATTTTGAAAAACTCCGCGAAGTCAAACTTAAGGATGTGTTAGAGCACTAAATAACATGTAGATTGATCAATATTAACACATGAAACCAGAAACACAACGCGTTATAAAAAAAAAATGACCACTTTTGGAATTTCCTTATCATGGTTGAAACATCTTTCTGGATCTACACGCGGAAAAAGGTGAGTAAATAACGCGATATTTGTCAGGTATGTCAAGGGTTTGTGTGCTTAAAATGCTGTCATAGTTTGGGATGCAAATGTTATTAGGGTTCAGAGAAAATCGCTTTCGTCCTACGTTACTTTTGCCCCGGTTATCCCCTGTATGTAATCTAAAAGTTGTCATTCTTCTTTCCTACTTTTAAGAAAATATTAGTATTATTAATCTTCCCAATCAATGTTTCAATAAATAAACACAACTGCAGTTTTTTCCTCCTTGATTTTTTTTGGTAGGACAGTATTTTTGAGAGGCTTTGACTCAGTCAGGCCTGAACAGAGAAATATAAACAGTTCTCTTGATGAACACCAGATGGCGCTATCATTCTTTTAGAGCATTGGTCTCCAACATGATGGTGCCCGCATGCCTCAATTTTAATATTGATTTATTAAAAAATTTTTACATTAGCTTGGCTTCTTTTATGTATGTTAACATTTTAAACAATTATAAAACATATCAACAAGTAAAATAAAATTAAATAAAACCAGCAAAGTAGCCCTCCAAGATTGTTTTATCTTGCTCTTGGAGACCCCTGCTTCAGAGAACATGTTGCAGCTCATTATTTTTTTTAGCGTATATAATTTTTTCTTTTATATTTTTTGTTAAATGATCATCATGAAATCCTCTATTTCTTATGCAGGAAAAAAATCAGAAAGTCGTCCACTGTTGACATGATCCTGAGCGATTTTTCTCCTCTTGTGATCTTTTGAGTCGGGTGCCATGGTGGAACTTTGAAGCAGGTGAGATGCTAGTTTAGCAATGACACTGCCACACATTGACTGTCCCTGTCTCTCTCTCTCTCTCTCTCTCTGTCTCTCTCTCTCTCTCTCTCTCTCTCTGTCTCTCTCTCTCTCTCTCTCTCTCTTACACATGCATCTGCAGTGACCGAGTGGAGGTCATTGCTAAGCATTGCACTGCTGCTTGCAAACCAGCACACTCAGCAGTTTGCTCTCTGAACCACGAGCTTATCGCTTTAGTCAGGCATTTTACTTGCTTTTTATCAATAAAATGCACGTGTGTGTGTGATTTAAGCAGTAGGTAAAGAGCATAACATCCATCTCTCTGATATGGGACTATTTTCAGACCCTGTTAAATTCAATAAAGTCCCATGCTGTACATTTTAGCGGTAGGAAGCACAGACATGTAGTAACACAAATTTGTTGGTGATAATTTCCCTGGACACTCTTCTTGGGTGGACTCCCTCTCCATTGAGCCCAATAAGTAAACTGTACTACAGGAGACCTTAGTGGGTCCCTCCTCATTCCAGCCTCAAGTAAGCATACTTAGTTGTCTTCCCCCGAGACGGCCTTTACATAGTTTAATGTTGCCTGTCTTACTAATGTACGCACGCACTGATAGCCGTGCCTATTTCTGGCACCACCATTGGTCAATAAAACGCACTCAAGATCTGCATTCTGATTGGACAGCAGGTGGCAGTGAAAACTAATGCTGATGCCTACTGTAGTGTCTGGGATGCAGAAAGAGAGAGAGAGAGAGAGAGAGAGAAAGAGAGAGAGCGTGAGTGTGCGAGGAAAAGTGGTTGCTTCCTGCAGAAGGCACAGAACTTCAGGGGAGGAAAGGAATCGTATGTTTTCATGCCATGCAGTGATTTAGAGCTTTTACGACTTAATGTACATCCAGCTGATCTCAGATCATTGGAGAAATCTCAGGTGGCTAACCTGCATCAGCATCTACTGACTTGAAATCAGTGGAATGGCATCTGCTCAGCACTATGGCCGTTCAGACAGGGAGATTGCCAATGAGATGCAGAGGCTGCAGGGTATGTGCTTACGCATGCTTTCTCTTAAAGGTGACCTCACTGTTGTGTAGGATGACACAGCATATGCGTATATGTAGATGTCACTGGATCATATTTAAGGCTGTACAGTAACTTCCTTAGCTTAAAAGATTCTGGGTTGGGATGTTTTGTGTATTGTGATGATTGTGCATGTTTTGTGCATCAGTATCGAGTCAATGCATAGTTTGAGTATGTTGCTCTGCAGATGTATGCAGATGTTGTGCAATATGCAATACAAATGTGTCACGCTGCACAAACAAAAACTTCATGTTTGTTTTCATTTGATGCTATGCAGTACTAGTGACGTCTGTTGCAAAATTGTCCTTGAGGAGATTTGTGTTTACACACACTTACAACCATTCAATTTTCCAGTTATAGACAGTTAATATATAAAATATATAAAGTATACAGTAGTTGTTGTTGTTTACAATAAATGCAATCCATATATTAGGGTAGTGCAGCATGTAGTTCTATACTGACCACCATTATTGTGCTTGTGTGACCTTTTTGTGGTGCACTTTTCAGATGAAATCAGATATGCGGGAAAGAGAGTGAATGAATGTAGAAATATGATTATGATGAAAGATTGCTCAGTTACAGAGACTCATATAGAGAGTATAAGAGCACAACAGCTGACTCTATGTGATATGTTATATGAATAGCATTGCCGACCTTCAAAGTTTTGGACTGCAAAAAATATTTTTGATGTGGTTTTTTTCTAATAATTTTTTTAAAAAATATTTTAGTATGCAATTGCTCACTCACTCACTTGAGTTGAGACTTTTCCAGCTCTTCCTGAGTGAACAGAGTTACTGATCAGACCGATTTGAAATAGATCCTTAACCAATCATCAAATGCCGGTGTTCACCAATGTCTGTACAGTAGTTGGTCACATGATATGAAATTTTTTTCTGTAGGTAACGCAGGGCTTTGGTTGCACCAGAGAGCTATGTTGGGTGTCATTTCAGATTGATGGTGTGTAAAGAGATGCTTGTGGGGGGAATGAATCATGTGACACTAAGTATGTTATTCAGTATGTCATTGCTCTCTTATGCCTCATTGGCTGCAAAATTAAGGCAGAGCAGGAAATACAGCCATAACCATGTGCTTATGTGTACGCTTTTGCTTGAAATGAACATGCAATGGCAAAGCTGTCATATTTTGATAACGCTTAAAGAAAAATAGGAAAGAACGGTATATACAGTAGTGTGCAAAAGTCTTAGGCCATGCCACCATTAGATTTGTTGGTTTTGCTATGGTATAGTCAGTGCCGGTCCTAGATGCCTTTCAGTGCGTTCATAAAATCCATTCATTGTTTCTGCTTATCCTAGATAGTTGTTAACTAACCACATATCTTGTATGATCTTACAGTTGTATATTTACTTTGACGCTGACCTCTGACTGATAAATGTATACTTTCTGATTATGCATTTCCTTCAAAACTGTTTTGATTCAATAGAGAAGCACTAAAAAAGCTCAAAAACTTTTTTATATGGAACATGAAAGTTTCATAAATAACAATCTTGCTTTATTTTTTTAATGGGCAATTTCAGTGCAGAAAGTACAGTGGAAGTCCTTATATGGGCACTTTAACCAGAATAAGCGCACACACACACACACACACACACACACACACAGAGTGGCGGCTCGTGACTGCTCTTCCGAGGGGCCCAAATTCAAAATAAGTGTTCGGAGTGTCGTGTGGTGCTCGTGTTTTCAAAAATTTTTTGTGTTGCTTCATGTGAACCATGTGCATCACGTGTTTTGTCAAAATAAGTGCCTGCTTCACCGTTTATGATAAAAGAGATGCTCGGGTTCACAAAAGACACTCCCTTAACATTAAACTCTGATTACGCATGAGATTATGCGAGTATCTGGGAAACCCGAGCGTCTCTTTTATCATAAACCCTTTGTACGCATCTGCAGCAGGCATTTATTTTGACAAACCATATGATGAACATAGGTTTACTCGATGTGCCGAACACATATTTTGAAATTACGAACCACACACGATGGGCTACATACATGTTGTGACGAACTTCGCATCGTGCACCCTCGAAAAATAAGTCACCGGCCGGCACTTCACACAACCAGAAGCTGACACTAAATTAACGTCACCGAAGAAGTGTGTTGTTGTTTGTGGGGGAATTGTTCAGCTTCCCAAAGAACCCAGCATTATGAAACAAGTATAGTTTGTTTATCCGGGGGAGCAGCAGAGTTGATTGTCTGTATTTTGTTGGCAATCGATGCGCAAGTGCATATAATGTAATCGACACAAACATGTAGGGAATCCTAAATTATCCTGAGAGAGTGGGATATTGTTTTGTTTCGTTTTTTTTTTTTTTTTTTATTCTTTATTTGACAGGGACAATGGACAGTAATGATACTACCCCAGAATTAGCTACAAAGCTAAATTTCATCTGCTGTCCCTGGGCAGGATTACACCAATTCATCAATAAAATACAATACAATTTAAACACAGTAAATATAAAATACAATTTAAACAGTAATATACAGAGAAATATAAAAACATGTTCACTATAATTAATATAATTAATATAATTAATGATCACAAGCCTGACATGCCTTCAACCAACCTTTTAGATGTGATTTAAACTGCACAAATGTGGTGCATTGTCTAATGTCAGTTGGTCACTGCTGTTGCTTGCTTGTGACTCGCAACGGTGATGGTAAGCCTCCAGGAGCTTGGGTTTATCCTTAAAAAAAATGGTACCTCTGATCTCTCTTTATAAATCTAATAAAACTAAAGACTCTTTGGATATACGAAGGATGTAATACAACCCTATAGGTACTCAAGATTAACATGAAATGAGCAAAAACAGCATGTGTTATGTGAGCTTTAAAAATCAAATCTTATTATCTTGTCCTACTTTGTATGTCTCATACTTTTGTAGCTACATGAATTAGAATTAAGTATGCAAGGCTCACTCTTGACTGGAGATTTCTCCAGCTCTCTTTAAATGAACAGATTAGAGTTGCTGATCAGACTGATTTGATCCACTGCTTTGATCAGATTAGATTACCACTTCTGTTTATGTGAGTGTAACAGTGAGAGCTTTACTTCCTGTCTGAAACAAAGAGCTCATCAGTAGCAATATTCATCGAGTTCAAAACATTTGAACTATCCTTTACATTTCCTGTTTTATTTCTGAAAACGGAGAGAGAAAGTCTTGCTAATGAGCACCTGCCTCTTCTGTTTTCATAATGGGAGAGCAGAGCACACACGCACACACACACACACACACACACACATGCACTCACGCACCCACTGAAACACACACACGCACACACATATCCATCCTCATGATCATGATTTTATTGTAATGTGTTATAATCATATTAATTAAACAACAAATGTCTTTATTCATACAGTGTTGGCTGATCATATCTGTTCATAGCAACCTGTATGTGTGTGTACATGTAAAGTATGTATGCATATGTTTTTGCATGTGTATATGCATAATTTGTATAAATTAAAGTTATATAAAAGATGAAACACTCAACAAAATCTTTTAAAATCTTTTTAAAGCACTACATAACTTTAATTAAATCTTACGACTGTAATGTTACATATATCATATTTGCATACCAGGAATGGGCACAAACAATCTTTATCTTCTGTTTTTGGTTTGTCCTGTTTTCACATACCTTACAACCAAACAGTGGCAGGTTGAAAAAAAGGCAATTAGTGGCACCATATGGCCAAGAATGGCTAGTGTGCTTTGACGCCCTCACAGGCTACAAGTCTTACCATACGCTATGGAATATGCTATTTATTTTCTCTCATTATCTTGACAGAAACTACTTCTCAGCATTCTTTCTGATATTTACTGTTTTTCAGTGGTCACTTGTGTAGGAGTTTATAAGACCACTCCAAATTGTGTCTCACTTTCCCATTCTCCTACCTTTTACACCACGTTAAGTGTTAAGTATGGGTCAGCTCCCTAGAGGGACCACAGCTTAATAAATGTACAGAGTAATTGCTTCATAAAAATCTAAAAATGCAAAAAGATTTTTTTGACGGCTGGCCTTTTGTCTGCTTCACACACAAACCTCTCA
Source organism: Paramisgurnus dabryanus (assembly GCF_030506205.2). Lineage (NCBI taxonomy): Eukaryota > Metazoa > Chordata > Actinopteri > Cypriniformes > Cobitidae > Paramisgurnus > Paramisgurnus dabryanus. Next base: position 18,866,573 of record NC_133348.1, on the reverse strand, counting down.
AAGGTCAAAGTTCTGTCTTTTGGTGGGGCCGAATTTTTTCCTTTGTTATCTGCATTTTATTAAATGATTGCATTTACAAAATGCACAAATATAGAAAGAGACAGAGGTACATGGAGGTCATGCCATGTACCAATGCGCTGTTTCCTAATGCCACTTGATCAGAGAGAGAGAGAGAGAGAGAGAATTGGGTCATCCTGGCACTCTGCCACAATGGCTGGGTAATGATGCGCCATATATGGCAAAGACCAGCCAATTTCCTACTGACCAGCATGAGTTCAGGCGGTCACCTTGAAAGCTTTGGGTCGTTAATATGGTCCTCCTCTATCATTGTGGAGTCTCAGATATTTAACAATGACTTTCATTCCAGCACAGACTCAGCACGCTAGCACGACCATTTCGAACCGTACAAAGGTGTAATACAATAGGGGTGCAGACACAAAAGAGCATACTGTTGGTCAGCAAAAAAGAAAACGGATGCAGCCTGCAATTACATAAAGTGTGAATGATTATCTTCTTTATTATTATTTGCATCAATTGTGCTTTAAAGCATAGTAGTTCACATCTATACACTATATACACTATACGCTGCGGTGGTACCCTAAGGTTCTATTTTGTTAAAGACCACCTATTGTCCGAATCACGTTTTTACATTTCCTTTGGTGTGTAAGTGTGTATTAGTACATGTTAACGATATGCAAAAGGTACAAACCCCAAGGTAAACCATGACGCGAGTTATCATCTCCAACGTCAATCTCTTTTCCTGGACTACAACAAACACACAGATTGTAGGCAACAGTTTACTTCATGGGATTGGTGATGTGGACAAGACCAACATTATCATAATTCCTTTCGCTTCGGACTCACGACCTGTAAGTTAACTACTGTTAGCATTGCATTGTGAGTCTTTTAAACATGGTAAGGAGCGTCACATTTGTGGCTGACGTCAGAGGTATTCAGACCAACCACAATGTAAAGATTAGCTGGCCAATCAGGGACACAGACCTTTTCGAATCTGTGCGATTCAGGAAGAGAGTGAAATCTGGAGCTACAAAAATATACAGTATGTGGAAAATAATTTGTTTTTAACCATAAACCACGCAAACACATTGTATGATACAAAATACACAAAATATCTTTGTTTTTTAGCAATGAAATAGGTGCTCTTTAAAAATGTATTTTTCTTGCTCTTTTTCTTGGCTGCAGGTCAAAACTCTTCTAGAAATAGATTATGTGAATCATATATATGTAAGAACGCTCTTACCGATGTCATTTTAATCTTACAGTTGGGAAAGCTGCCAGTCAGAGTAATGTACATCACAGTCAATAGGGCATCATAATGCAAGAGGAGTGTCCATTAAGACATAAGCACATGATAATTTTATGCACCCCTAAATCAAAGAAACAGCCTCATTGGAGCCAGACCTTTCTTCATAATGAATTTGTGAATTAAATGTACCAATTGTGAGTTAAAACTGAATCAGAAAATGTGTTTGTCTACAGTTTAATGTATTGTGCTTTGAGTGAGATGCCCTGATCTAGTCATTTTCCTTCAGCTTTTCTGCTGTCTAAGGAGAAACATTTGCATGTGTGTTTCTTTAAGAAAGGATGCAAAATGTCTTTATGCCTCAGAGCTGTTTTTGTTAGTGAAACCTCATTGAAATGGTTATGTTACTATTTCGTTCAGTTTTTAAATCACAGCACCCATCTGTAGTGGTGTTACCAAGAAATGTGATAGGCTGCAACTCGCTGATTCCCACTAACATTGCCAAATTGACTGACACCCACATTAACTGCTAAATAGATTGAGTTTAGCTTCTCTTTTAGTCGCTAGAATCACACAGGACATTTACAATGCCCTGCAGATAGAGTGAGAAACGTTGTAATATGTTTATGTCTTATCTTTCAAAAGCAGGCTGACCTTAAAGCCAGTGAGATACCTTGCCTGTAGCAACTTGTGTAAATAGTGAAGGTCAATGGGCCATCACTTTCTAAAGGTGATGAAATCTCTCGGTTTGTGATTGATCCAGCATGTGATTCCACTGGAGATTACGGCAGTTTTATTTAAGACAGAGTGTGCTTTCTTTTGATAACCTGAATATATGCAAAGTCAATATAGTTAATGGTAAGTATATGTTCTCTCAGTTTCAGTTAGGGGCTAGCAAACTTGTGCAGGGAGACAGATGGTAGAGATATGACTGTATTGTGTCTGAGCGATTGCATTTTTTCACATGATGTGGGCAGTATGTGGGCATGGTTCACAGTTTCTCAAAATGGATAAAAAGCTTAGCCTGTCTGACCTACTTCTGCACTGGCCCTGACCACAACATCATTTCATTACAAAACCCAACAGGAGATCTTTAATACTTTTTAGATTGGTATCCTTCTTTCTTTCTCTCCTTTTCTTTCTGTCTTCTTTCTTTCTTTTACCATTTGACAGTACAGTAAATCATATGAGTAGTTCCAAAATACACATGGTGCAGTATGAGATTGTTGGCCAATAGTTAAGTCCCAATTTTAATAAAATAAAATAATGTAACAGTTGTATCAAACCTTAAATTTTGTACACGTGTTAGATGACTGAACTAGATCTTATTCTTCTTTACTGCTTTTGGACCAAACAAAAAATTTCAGAAAAACATCTATGCTGAAAATGAAATAACAGAAATGTGAATTCCCGTAATATAAACCCGATTTATATAAAAAATATGATTAACAGTATAATATAAATACTTCTCTCCTTTTTTATTGTTTGTAAACGTATTTATTTTGAAGAATATGTCTAGACGCAGTCGAAATCTGAGATGCATTATGAGCACATCTGCACGAATCGTCGGAAACCACGAGAGGAAGTTCCCGTACTAATCATGCTGGGTTATTCATAAAATCACGTGTGTCTTTGGACTGTAATTAGTAATGCTAATTTAGCAGCATTAGGGATTGGCACATTTTAAATGGGTTCACATGTATGAGCGGAAAGCGCAAGAGGGAAGACGCTCTCCAGACTTCCGCTATCAAAGAGGGTGAAGTGCTAATAGCCGCTCTCACCGGTCAGGGATAGCATGTCCTTATGTTGCTATAGTGATGGATGACATGAGCAATAATGGAAAAGAGAGAAACAGTCTATGTGTGTAATTGTTTTACTATACTGGTGGCCCAGTTTATGACAAAGTAGTTGTTTGTACTTTATGTGAATAGGAGAGTCTTCTTTACTTGAGGCACTTGCTTTTATTAGTTATTTCACAGATGATGTCATTTTTACAGAAGAGCTAATATAAAGTTTATGTTCTTTGGAAAAAACAGGCATGTTTCATATCTTGATAGTGAAGCATTAACACACAGCATCTACTAACTGGCCCTTTACTCTCATGGCATTGTACTTTTTTCTATTACAATTAACATTTCATTTGAGTAGGTGGTGTACTGCCCTTTTCTTTCTTTCTTTCTTTCTTTCTTTCTTTCTTTCTTTCTTTCTTTCTTTCTTTCTTTCTTTCTTTCTTTCTTTCTTTCTTTCTTTCTTTCTTTCTTTCTTTCTTTCTTTCTTTCTTTCTTTCTTTCTTTCTTTCTTTTTGTGAACCCATGCTATTATGAAGAATTACATACAGGGAAACCCATGGGGTTGGTTAAATAGCCTCAGGTAGCGGCAAACTAACCCGAATCTGTTTGTACTCTAACCTCTACTGATCTTCAGTCTAGAATAGCCCTCAGCCTTTACACAAGGTTCTTCTTTTAGTAACAAAAATTCCCTGATAAAAGGGGAAGAATTAAGAATGAATGTTTTTCCAAAATGCTATCATTTGTTTTCTTTTTTATTCCTGTTTTTTATGTGGATTGTTCTTTAGGGCTTTTATCACCTTAATGTATCAAATAAATTCAAGACTTTACTACACAGACTTCAGTGGGTACTGCATATACTCTATACAGAGGAATAGTGATGAGGGTATAACAATGTTTTGTAAAATGCATTACCTATAAAGAGCTATCAGTTGCAGTTCAGGACCATGGACAGGGACTAGACACTGCCACACAGTAGCATAGCATGATGTCTTTCTTTAAAGGGTTTGTTCACCCAAAAAAAAAAATTCTGGCATCATTTACTCATTCTCATGTTGTTACAAACCTGTATTCATTTCTTTGTTCTGATGAACACAAAGGAAGATATTTGGAGGAATGCTTGTAACCAAATTAGAGGCCCAACTGACTTCCATAGTAGGAAATAAGGATACTATGGAAGTCAATGGGGCCTCTGATCAGTTTGGTTACAAATATTCCTCAAAATATCTTTCTTTGTGTTCATCAAAACAAAGAAATGTATAGAGGTTTGTAATAAACATACTTTGTCTGGCTGCATGGTTTCATAAATATAGTGGAAAGTCACAGACTATAAGAAGTAATTATTTTGACCGAATGTTCTTTGGGGAACCAAAAACTTATTTTCTATGGTATCACTTTGAAGAATTGTATTTAGCGTCATCCTGTTACTTCATCTGTCAATAGACAACATCATCTGCACTTATGCCAAAACCACACAAAGCCTCACCTTCAGAAACTCTCCTATTCTTTGTCTCTCACACACACATGAATACATGCTTGCGTGCATACACACCTGTCAGAGAGAGATTTTCATTAAAGATTCTGCAGAAGAGATTCCTGGCTTGGAAAGTGAGTTGATGATAAGTGGGAAGTGATGGCATATGACATGAGCCATTTGATATTAATGACTTTCATCATTGAAAATCCTTTTGGGAGGTGATGAATAAGGGAGAAAATTATTCCCATGATTAATGAAACTATCATAATTTTAGATATTATCACTCTCCCCAGGCTTTTAATTTTCTCGTATTTTCTCTGTTCAAAATGTACAAAAATAGTGGTTTGCTTCCTCTATTCTACTGTAGTATAAGAAAGGCTATTTCATCCTTTTAATCTGAAATTAATACAGAATTCTGTAATATTCATTTTATATATATTTTATATATATATTGTAATAGAAATTTATTCTTTATGCATTTATTCTTTGTATTTTTTATGCTTCAAGTAATGATTTTCATTATATGTCTGACATGTCATTTTTATATGCTGAAACAGGAACTTAAACAGGATGTCTGTTTTTTAATATAGGTGTGAAGTTATGCATAGCAAAACTCATGTTTGACCTTTTTAGATCTAGCTGACAAGTAAAATAAGGTTAAGCAGCCAGAAGTGCCTAACAACATCTAATAAGGAGTTGTTTTGATAGAATAGCATAGGGGGTGGGACAACCCAATGACAGTATATAATGTAAGAAGAATTTGAGACTTCCTCACTTCTTCGCATATCGTTTTTCCTTCTGTACAGTCCTTGTACAAGAAAAATAAGTCACCTCTGATTGACAGATCCTGGTATTAGTAGTATTTTTCCACTACAATATATATATCAAAAACCAGTTTGATTTATAGCACAAACACTCACATGTATGCTGTGAATGGCTATTTGTTTGCTAGGCTGTTTAAGTAGGTTTATGAGAAAGGCAAATCGGATCAAGCCGGGCTTTCAGGCAAAGTTAATCAGCTCAGCCCAATTGCTTTCCCTAAAACCCCAAAATCCAATAGACTAGAGGAGAGAGAGATAGGGAATTCGGCTGATCTTTGGGAATTTCAGCATGTCCTGCCTGGTTTGGTCTTTAAAGAGCATGTGCTCACAACACGCACGCACACGCCACTCCCCCTCCATTTATATGCTCAGATGTCTGATGATGACATCACGCATTCCCACACAATCCGATTGGCTGGAGGCACAAGGGGAATGGACTGTTACTGCAGTCATACCATTTGAGAGAGAAATGCTTAGACCGGCGTTGCACACATGCACACATTCCCACACACTCTTACATTGCAGTATGCAGTATAGGAGGGTAGCTGAAGTCAAGATTTCCTTTTAGTTTACTGCAAGGTGTTTGTTATAAGGAAATTCGGGAACTTAAAAAAGAGATCAGCAGAAGGTCATTTTGATTCAGGACCTCTTCATTTTGAAAGGTCTTAGAGGAGATACCCAGCAGTGAGAAAGAGAGGGCAAGGGTACTCTCACCATCACAGGTGGATGCACTCTTCATGGACTTAGGGTTCATAGAGGCATTGTGGGAATGGACGTCAAGGGCAAGGTGGCAAGACGATGGGAAGATATAGCTGCCGAAAAGAAGTCCGGCACATGCATGAACTTAGTGCCGGGGGTTTCTCAGCACTTGCGTGGTAAGAATTTGGCATACTTGTTTGCTTTAAAATATATTTTATTCTTGTGATGACTAACATCTTTAGTGCTTATAAGATGATTGCATGCGTGTGGGTATAGTTTATATAAATGAGAAATACTTTGTGGAAGATCTGCATCTCTGGGTATGTTTGGGTTTTTCAGTGTGTATTTGATACATTTATTCTTGGCTTAAAGCTTTTCATATCTGTGCACACATACAAAATGTTCAAAACAGCTCGGCAGGTTAGTGGATGCACTGTGAATCATCATCATCACTCATAGGACGTGTGATCATGTGAGACTACAGTAGGAATTGTTGATTTATAATGGTGGTTATTTTGGAAAGGATTTAATTAGGATTTGGAAAAAAAGGCACACAGGGATAATTAAGGGGATACAATGGTCGCAGTTTTTTTTAGGTGCAGACATCTGTGATGGGACAGTGTGAGGCTACAGTACATCTGTGTTTCCGGCTCAAAGTCACCCTGTCCCTGTGATGGTGGGCTGGGCACATACGCACATCCACACACACGCTAATGCAGCTGCAAATCTCCTCTATTATCATTTATCACACTCTTCGTCTCATCAATATTTAATTCCTTTAAATCTGAAACTGATTCATGCAAACTAGTAATTCACAAAATACACATTTTTAACACATGTGACAAAAGTGCATGCGGTCTGCATTATGCATGAGCCGGCTCCTTCTCCTAACACACGTGCACATGCACACACACAGATGATGTGTGACACAGTGACTGACTTCAGTGTAATTCATCAGACAGTGGTTTTATTAAAGATGTCAGGCCGGCATCACTTGTCATGTCTTGCTCATGTACCAGTTAAGCTGAAGAATATTAGCATCTCCCCGTAGTCTAGAATCATTGAAATTGCAGAATAATTGTTTTGTGAATGTAATGTTAAATTAACGTTATTAAAGGGATAGTTCACTGAAAATTCTGACATTTATTCACCTTCATGTGGTTTAAAATCTGTATGAGTCTTTCTTCTGTGTTAAACAAAAAAAAAAAGATATTTGGGAAGTGTTGGGCCAGTGTTGTTTGGTTAGCAAATGCTCCTTATAATATCTTTTGTGTTCTGCAGAAAAGGGGCTTATAGGTTTGTAATGACACACTGTAAGAAAAAGGTACAAAAGTGGTCACTGGGATGATAAAAAGGTCCTTATTTGTGCCATTTGGGAAAAGATATGTACCTTTGGGGTACTAGGACACATTTGAAGAGTTTCGTTGCAAAACGAGATAAATCCATTTTTTTACATTTTTGTCAAAACATGCTTATTATTATGTTATCATGTTATTATGTTATTATTTTGTTTTATGGTGTTACTTAGCTGTATTTTTTAAGTTTTGAAAGTTTAAATCAAAACAAACCAACTGCAGTTGAATTTATATTAATTGGAATGCACAACCAAAAAACGAGATTTCTGAACAATTAAAAAAACGGATTTATCTCGTTTTGCAACGAAACTCCGCATTTGTACCTAAAGGATCCTTTAAAAAGTGTTGGGTAACGGCATAGCCCATTAATCCTTAAAGTCCAGCTGTGTATTACTATTGTATTGCCTGTGTATTCTTGCTCGTGTTGTCTTAAAGGTGCATTGTGTAAATTTTTGTGGCATCTAGTGGTGAGGTTGCGCATTGCAACCAACGGCTTAGTTCACTGCTAACCCCTTGCTTTTAAAACACATAGAGAAGCTACGTTAGCCGCCACCAGACAAACATGTCATCGTCGGAGCAACTTAGTGTTAACTTAATTCTGTAGAAACATGGCGGCACATAATGGTGACTTCCATGTAACCCTCGGTGTATGTAGATAAAACATCTCATTCTAAGGTAATGAAAACATAACGGTTCATAAACAAAGGTCTTAATACACCCCTGATCATATAGTTTTGTATATTATTTTGCATTTCTGTCAAGAAATCCTTCTAAAAACTACACACTGCACCTTTAAAACATTGTTACTGTTATTTTATTTGGCTAACTTTGTGGTGCTGGGGCTTCAGTCACCTCGTATGTTTTGGTTAAGATTCAAACTATATTGCTTGTCCATTTGGATTGATGTTACTCTGAATTTAAATGTGTTTTGTATGTCTGTCTTTCCTGTAGACGAGCAGGAAGCTGTACAGAAGAGAACCTTTACAAAATGGATCAACTCTCATTTGGCAAAGGTAAGATGTGTAAACAAACATACTGTATGCAATAAGTCATTCAAAAAACATAAAGGTTCTTATACACTTCTCCCCATATTACAGAATTAATCTGTCACAAGACTGGCGGCACCAGTTCAAGTCCACCATAAATATGCACTTTAATCCCCTCTATAGATTACTGTGCCATGGTACAGTCAGTCTGCTGACAAGATTTACGTATAGATTGCTAAGTAACAACACCATTACATAATTATGGAATGTCACTTTTGAAACATTGTATAAGTTAAAGTGTGCAAAAACATGCTAAATTTCAAATAGGTCTGCTATTGGGTATACAAACATGTACTGTCTGGGAAAATTTGGGCATATATTAAGCTAGGATAGGAGAAAGTATTTAAAATTGAATTTTAGGTTTTCAAGTATACATCAGAAAGAGACAAACCAGTTAAATTGCTTTCATCACAATAAGAGCAATATTAAAAGGTTAACTATTAACAGGTGCTTGTATAAATGAACAAAACAAAATTGGACACTGGATCATTTGGCCTCATCATGCGCCTGTAATAAATGGTAAATTGATTTGTTTGTAAAGAATGACTGGTCAAGCCGTTTGTAATTACCTGCCACTCTAAATATATCCACTATAATCACTTTGACTTTTCAGTGTCGAGAGGCAGAAATTTCATTTTGAAATATCAGTCTGTGAGGAATACATCTTGATGTGGTATTTTATAATAGGATTGCATGCCAGTGTCCTTTTCAGCTGAATATTTTAATTAAACACTTAGTCTAGCCATTATTTACAGTATTTGTGAGCCCATTACCATCTGTCAGGAACATATTTGATCTGTCAGTTAGAGATTCAGAGGATTATTGTGCTTTTTGAGTTTGTAAATGCTCATTTTTTCCTGACAGGAGTCAGGATTCATCAGTCAGATTATAAGTGTTTCCACTAACGTCTACACAACTGCTGCACTAGATAGGCAACTTTTTTCTTAACTAACAGGACACAGGGCAGGGAATGTGTAAACATTTATGAATGCCAATGTTTCTAAAAATTTCTTTGAAGGTCTGATGAGTTTTCTGCTTGGAGAGTTTCACTGTGGCCAACCATAACTCTATGCAGTTTGTCTTAAATTGTTTAGCCCAGTGTTTGTCAAACGGGGGACGGGCCATGGGGACCTCAACAAACTTCCAAGGTGGCCTCAAATATGATAAAACAAGCAATAAAATAAGATCAACAACAATACGCCGTTGCTTGGTGACAGAGCGCAGGGTTCGAGAGGGTACGTAAGGCTGTATAAGCAAGTAAATGTAAGGGGGTGCTGACCCAGTGGTGGTTATAAAGGCCAGGAGCAGATCCATTGAAACCTGACAAAGAGAGGAGTGATGTGCGCCCTCTTTGGCTCAATAAAGACCCTCTTTCCGCTGCATTCTATATCATCTTTAGGGGTTTGGTTGTGTAGGCTGGAAGGCATTGCAGTAGTCCAGCCTGGACAGGACAAGAGCCTGGACTAGGACCTGTGTAGCATGCTCATTTACTGTAGGAAAGGTCTAATTTTTCTAATATTGTAGATGAGGAATCTACAAGAGCGAGCGGTGCTGGCAACATGCTCCTTGAAGCTAAGCTGATCATCAGTTACCACTTCCAGGTTTCTGGCTGCCCTGGAAGGGGTGATGGTCCAGAAACCTAGATGAATGGAAAGGTTGTGATGAATCTTTGGTTCAGATAATACAACAAGCAGTTGTGTCTACGCAAGGTTAAGCTGGAGATGATGATCCTTCATCCAGAGTGAGATGTCCCTCAGGCATGCTAAGATGCGGGCAAAAACCGTGGGATCATCAGGGAGGAACGACAAGTAGTGGTAGGAAAAGCCATGTTTTCAAATGACAGAACCCAGGGATGTAATTTATATCGAAAAGAGCAGTGGTCCAAACACGGAGCCTTGAGGTACTCCGGAATTGAGACATTGGGGTTTGGAGACGTCACCTCTCCAGGATGCCCTAAATGACCTACCTGAGAGGTACAACTTGAACCATAGATGCGCTGTGTCTGAGACACCCATAGCCATGATGGTCAACAGGAGGATGTGGTGATTGACCGTGTCAAAAGCAGCAGATTGATTCAGTAAGATCGGCACTGATAATATGGAGACTGCCCTTGCCTGCCTTAGGTCTTTTTTCTACTGTGTCATGGAGCTGAAGTTGATTTAACCTCCTTCCAGCTACTTGGGGTTAGGAAGAACCAATAAATATAATAACCAAATATTTTTCTTTGAACATGAAGCTGTGTAATTGTCCACGTTTGTGTACAACAGGTTCCAGTTACACAGAATTAAGTATTATGGTGCAAACAACAAAAAATGTGATGTCCACTTATTTTGACACACCAGTTTTACGGAGGTTAAAGGATTCATATATAACTAAAAAGGTAAAGTTAAAGGGATAGTTCATAAAAAAAGAAAATTCTGACATCATTTTCTCACCTCAAGTTGTTCCAAACCTGTATACATTTTTGCTGAACACAAAAGGCTAAAAGAAATCTTTCTGTTCAAAATTTTTCGGTGAACTATTCATTTCGCTTTTAGATCAGTCATTACTGCTTTCAATGGACAGCTATGAAGTAGCAAAATAATCTTTCCTACATAATACAATGTATTAACTTGCAAAAAGACGTTTATTAAGTACTGTATTTGCAGAAGGGAAAGAAGATTGTCTCATTAAATTTGCAATACAGAATTATTTGAACTTATTCTACAAATGTCAGGATCAGTTATATTGAGTATGTCATTTAAATCCCAAAAATTAGTTAAAAAGCTGAACACCAACACTCAATCACAGGCACCTGCAGCTGTTCTCACTTCTTTGCTGCTGCCCTTTAACCTCATCCCACTGCTGAATGATGTTGCCTTGGTGACAGCACTCAAGTATTTCCAGTAGAAGTTACAGAATGCATGTGGTAAATAGGAAGAAATGTGACTATTGTAGTGTTTGACAGACCGCGACACTGATCTTCTTCAGCTGACTGAAGAGAAACCGCATGCGTTTTTTTGATCAAATATCTAGCTTTCCATCTGTAATGCAAATCATTTGTAGTGATTTACCAGCTCTATTTATATCCCAAAGGCACAGGATTAATTCTTAACATTGGTGAGATAATACAGAATGAGAATTACACACAACTGCTTCTCCATTCTCTTTCCTTTACACAAGTATTAAAAGACTATTAATGACTCGCCCACAGGTTCATGATAAATAATGAAATATAATTAGGTCTGAATGCAGTTAATTAGGTTTGTTCATTTCAAATTACTTTCAACTTGTGAGAGATAAATAATTTTAATCAACTTCCAAACTCTAGGTTTTGTTTTGGGGGTCCGCACCACAGTTGCAAATCAAATTTAAAATCAAAAACGTACCAACGTCCTACAAAAGACAAAAAGCTAAAATTGTGGTTCAACCCAATAATCAGTTCTTACAATATTGATCAGTATTGGACTTAATTTAACATAATCCTCATACTCCATCCAAATCATTCATTATATGATAGCATCACAGGACACCTTGATAGCACCTCAGGCCTTTTCACACATGCAAATGCTTGCAAAATTGAAGGACATCGGAGAGGCAGGGCTGAAGTACTAATCTGCCTAAGAGCCTCAACTTGATTAGCCACTAGAGAGGGGAGAGAGAGCATTTAAAGGAGCGAGTAAGAGCCCACCCTCCATTTCAATTTTGACAAATCCTCTTAGACAGGGTTAGGGCTTAATTATGGCATGCCCAATATTGAGGATGAGCTCGTTTCTCATGTGTTTGACAGATAGCACGGGTGAACCGCGCACCCGGAAACCCTGCTGCTTCCACCTGCTTTGTCACTACAGACATGGATACACCCCATCAGCTTTCTTTCTGAATTCTGTTACTGATTACAGACTACATGTCAACATCAGAAAGGAGCAAAGTTAAACGTAACTAGAGGTTAAAACTTTTTTAAATTTCAAAGCAGTTTTCACAGATTTGCAAATCATACCCAATATCTTGCAATTTGTACCTGCAGATTTATAAACTGTGCCACAGATTTGTTACATTTCTATATTGTGGGATCTGTATGGCTCTTCTTCTGCACCTTTATAGTAATGCAAATAAAGTCAAATTCAAGTCTTTGTGCAAGAACATAAAATAACAATCTACACTCACCTAAAGGATTATTAGGAACACCTGTTCAATTTCTTATTAATGCAATTTTCTAATCAACCAATCACATGGCAGTTGCTTCAGTTCATTTAGGGGTGTGGTCCTGGTCAAGACAATCTCCTGAACTCCAAAATGAATGTCAGAATGGGAGAGAAAGGAGATTTAAGCAATTTTTAGCGTGGCATGGTTGTTGGTGCCAGACGGGCCGGTCTGAGTATTTCACAATCTGATCAGTTACTGGGATTTTCACACACAACCATTTCTAGGGTTTACAAAGAATGGTGTGAAAAGGGAAAAACATCCAGTATGCGGCAGTCCTGTGGGCGAAAATGCTAGAGGTCAGAGGAGAATGGGCCGACTGATTCAAGCTGATAGAAGAGCAACTTTGACTGAAATAACCACTCGTTACAACCAAGTTATGCAGCAAAGCATTTGTGAAGCCACAACACGCACAACCTTGAGGCGGATGGGCTACAACAGCAGAAGACCCCACTGGGTACCACTCATCTCCACTACAAATACGAAAAAGAGGCTACAATTTGCATGAGCTCACCAAAATTGGACATTTGAAGACTGGAAAACTGTTGCCTGGACTGATGATTCTCGATTTCTGTTGAGGCATTCAGATGGTAGAGTCAGAATTTGGCGTAAACAGAATGAGAACATGGATCCATCATGCCTTGTTACTACTGTGCAGGCTGGTTGTGTAATGGTGTGGGGGATGTTTTCTTGGCACACTTTAGGCCCCTTAGTGCCAATTGGGCATCGTTTAAATGCCACGGCCTACCTGAGCATTGTTTCTGACCATGTCTATCCCTTTATGACCACCATGTACCCATCCTCTGATGGCTACTTCCAGCAGGATAATGCACCATGTCACAAAGCTCGAATCATTTCAAATTGGTTTCTTGAACACGACAATGAGTTCACTGTACTAAAATGACCCCCACAGTCACCAGATCTCAACCCAATAGAGCATCTTTGGGATGTTGTGGACGGGAGCTTCGTGCCCTGGATGTGCATCCTACAAATCTCCATCAATTGCAAGATGCTATCCTAGCAATATGGGCCAACATTTCTAAAAAATGCTTGTTGAATCAATGCCACATAGAATTAAGGCAGTCCTGAAGGCGAAAGGGGGTCAAACAGAGTATTAGTATGGTGTTCCTAATAATCCTTTAGGTGAGTGTATGTACTTAGAGGCTGCATTTTATAATATTGAAATAAAAATGGGCGGGGTTTTCCTTTATAACAGCAAACTTGAGTTGTAATATGCTTTTTACTTGATTGCAGCTGTTTATTGGGTACATACATTTTAAGTAATATGTACTAATCTGTTATATATGAGGAGCTTAGACGCAAAAGCCTCTAAATGCCACCCCTGTCAAAAATGAGATAATGATATTAACCGAATGCTCTCAGCACGTATTATACGTTCATCAAATACTTTCGCTTCCAATCTGCTTATTCCCATTCAGAAATACAGCTTTGTTGGCAGACTTCTTTAAGAGTCTGATAAAAAATGCTCATTTACAAGAAAGCATGTCAGATACACAAACTACAGCGCTTCATATGCTGTAGTGTATGGTGTAATTGGATTATTAATATGTGTTTTGGTGCAGTTAACCAGTTTCCAGCAATGTCCTACCCTCAACCTTGATTGAACTCAACCCCCCACCTCCATCAACTAGATATTGAAAACAGTTAGAGAGGCCCTCAGGCGTTTCAATGTTCACATGAACTTTGATTGGGTTACCCAACTAACACAGAAATATGCAGCTACCATATCTAAATACTGTCAGTCAGCCGAACACATCACCAGCGCCTGCCGTGACAATCTTTTTCCATCAGTAATAACCAGACACAGATAATTAGTTTGTTAAGCCCTGCTGGTTGTGCCTTTGTGGTTTTTCCTCTTATTTTTCATTAGCGGCATAATTACTCAAAGTGCCTCTTTTTAATGTAATATCCTATAAGGTGATTTTATCCAATTAGCTTTTGAATTATTTAGAGCTAATAAGATCTCAGCAATTCCTCCCCTGCTTTCCAAAAAAAAAAAAATGCTTTAAAAGTGAATCTTCTTTAAAAAAAACACTTCTGTTTCTCATTAAGGTCACCCCCAGTGTCTTTTCTCTTGACATCTTTCACTTAAACATTTTATCCTCTGCACTCTTAAAAATGAATGTGCCAAAAAGCATTCTTTGTTAAACTGTATGGTTCAATTAAGAACCTTTAACAATACATCAACAGATTTTTGCACAAAAATCTTAAAAGTCTATAAAAAGGAATAAAAGAAATTGTTCTTTTAAGATGACCGAAAGGTTCTTTGGAGAACCAAAAATGGTTCTTGTATGGCATCACTATGAAGAACCTCTTATTTCAACCTTTAGTTTTAGTGTACCTTGATGTATCTCCATCTTTTCTCTCTCACTTACACCGCTTCATATTAATCTCCCCAAGAATGACTTTGCCACTCGGCTGCTTTCCATTCCAAATCCCAGTCATGTGATTGCTGTATTTAGAGAAATCCTAGATGTTTCGACCGGGTAAAGAGGGGATGTGAGGATGGATTAGTGGAGGGGCTCCGTCAGGTCAGACAGTCTGTGTCGTCTCCAGAATCAGCACTTTTCCTAAGGCTTTCTGGATAATTCTTTTGCTAAGAACTGTCAAAGCCTGACATCCCACATATTCACTCGGTTATACTCCAGCTGGTTTCTGATTCAAGATGTTCAACTTTTGTACAAAAATACCAGACTATCACACGTTCTCTCAATCAAGTATCTGGTAAGTAAAATGTAAACTTATTGATCGATTGTTGTTTTCTCTCCAGCGTAATCCTCCCCTGGTGGTGTCAGATCTCTTTGAAGATGTTAAAGATGGAGTGATGTTGTTGGCTCTTCTTGAAGTTCTCTCTGGTCATAAACTGGTAAGCTCCTTAGTTTGGGTAATTAATCTCCCTTTGTGTTTAGTAGGATTGGTTTGGTATTTGATATATATTTGATAGATGATAACAAACATGATTTTATAAAGAAGTTCTGATTACTCAAGAACTGAATATTCACTATACAACACACACGCACGCACGCACGCACGCACGCACACACACACACACACACACACACACACACACACACACACACACGCATGTTCGCATATTTTACGGGGACAGTTCCATACACGCAATTAATTTCATACTGTACAAACTGTATATTCCCCTAACCTACCTCAGACTCTAACCCCAACCATCACAAAAACCTTTTGGCAGGAAAACACCACCGTTTTTCAATATTTTACTATGTTCTTACCTCAACTTAGACAAATTAATACATACCTATCTTTATTTAATGCGTGCACTTAATTTTTGTACAGCGCGTCGTGAATGTGTTAGCATTTAGCCTAGCCCCATTCATTCCTTAGGATCCAAACGGGGATGAATTTAGAAGCCACCAAATACTTCATGTTTTCCCTATTTAAAGACTGTTACATGAGTAGTTACACGAGTAAGTATGGTGGCACAAAATAAAACAGCAATTTTTTATATTTTGTATGGCGGAAGAGCACGTAGTTTGCAGCAGTTTACAGTTACATCATCACTATTAACTACATTTCCTCTCGCTCAAACTTCTGTCAATATTACTGCGCCCGAGGTCGAAGGGCTGAAAACTAAGTGCTCTTCCATTTTATTTCGTGCCACCATACTTACTCGTGTAACTACTCATATAAGTGTCTTTAAAGGTGCTCTAAGCGAATTGAAGCGTTTTAGACCATAAAACATTTTTTGTTACATACCGGAAACATCTCCTCACTATCTGCTTGCTGCCTGTCCGCTGATCAAACTGTAAAAAAACGCGATCTCTGTAGACAGCCCAGGCTTCACAAACGGCAATATCAACAAATGGCCAAACCTAGCCAGCACAAAACAAAACAAAGTATTCCAGCCAATAAACGACAAGAAGGATTTGGGGGTGGGGGTTTGGCGCGTTCATGAAAGCACGGAAGGGAGGGGGAGGGGGAGGAGTTAGCTACGCTCTATCTGTTTGAAAACAGTTCAAACATCAACAGGAAGTGACGTCGCACATTATTCGCTTAGAGCGCCTTTAAATAGGGAAAACATGGAAGTGTTTGGTGGCTTCTAAATTCATCCCTGTTTGGATCCTAAGGAATGAATGGGGCTAGGCTAAATGCTAACACATTCACAACACGCTGTACAAAGATTAAGTGCACGCATTTAAAAAAGATAGAGATGTATTAATTCATCTAAGCTGAGGTAAGAACATAGTAAAATATTGAAAAATGGTGGTGTTTTCTTTAATCTATGAAAAAGTACCATTTAGTATGTTTTTAAGCCCTTCAGTTTACGAGGACAATTCCTGTGTCATAAACCATGTTTATGGCATAATAAACATGTCATTATACACTATTCATGTCCCTGTAAACCATATCTACCAACCCACATGAACAACCATACTGTAAATGAAGCCTCGTATGAGATGCTTCAGTTCCATCAAGCACTGTAATAATCAATATACATGACACATGGGGCTTTTATAGCAAGTGTATTTGTTTTTATGCTCTCTCTCTTGTCTACGTCTCTCTCTCTATCTCATCTGTTGTCTTGGTGTCTCTTCATGTGTTTCTCTTCATATTTTCCTTGTCGGTGATTTACATTTTCCTCTGTTTACCTTTTTCTTTTGTCTGCTCTTCTTGTCCTCTCCCATGTGGCAGCCGTGTGAGCAGGGCCGCAAGCTGAGGAGGATCCACTGGGTTGCTAACGTTGGAAGAGCTCTTAAATTTCTGGAGGGCAGGAGGGTAAGAGTGCATTCCCAGAGTGCTTTGCTCAGGTGTAGAGCTCCAGGTCATAACTGCTCAGTCTGACCTACATGACCTTTCCAGCTTTACCCCCGTAGTATCTGCTCGGATGTTGCTCCCTCACTTTGCAACACTTTGTCTCATGAGAGACATAAGATAAACTGAGTTTTTAACTCTGTTTACAGATCTCCTGAATATATTTAGCTTAACACGATCTCATTTTAAACTATGAGGAACTTTGGTTTGTTTCCAACATTCACAAGTGTCCTATAAATGCGCAAAATTAAGCATATTTCAAATCTTAGTGGGTTTATAGTGCATATTCAGCTTGAGAGCACTGCACATTAACAAATGTAAGGGAGAGCAGGGGCGAAAGTAACAGTTTTCAGAAAAAAATCATTTTAAAAGATAAAGTTTTAGACAGAGAAATATTTTTTGATGTCTATTAAAATCTGGTTGAATTTTGAACAAATATAAAACGACTTTCTCGATAATTTCACTTTGAACATATGTAGCACATTTTTACTTTTAATCCTGTCTTTTGGAAATGGAGTGAGGAGCAGTTGCTCATTTGGGAGATTCTCACGAAATTAGACTTATGAGGTGTCATGAAACATTTTGATAAAAAAAGTAAATGCTATCAAAATAAGAAGCATACAGTTACAAACATCTCTTCATGTACTATTTTGCACATGATTTCAAATGACATCATACAAACCAATTTTGTTGTTTTTTTCACATTTAAAGGGAACATTTTCATTACCGCAACGTGTCCATGACTGGATTTTGGTTTTTAAACATTGGAAATATTTATAATAAAAAAATCTAAAAAAATGTTATACTATAAATATTTACAGTAAAGAAACATGTGGTATTTGGTGATCATTGGTAAATGTAGAGACAATAATAAGGAATATAAATGTGTCCAAGACCAATTTTCTCATCCTCCGCAACAATTTTCAATCATTGTTTAGGCCCTCAAGGAACTAACATTTAAAAAAATTGTTATAAGGGACATAATTGACTGTGACACTCAAGATGGCTACCAGGTAAGCAGTTCTTATTTTTTCTCCCGATAAAGCTTAAAATTTTGTTAAGCTTAAAACTTTTTAGTTTTCACTACCGAAACATGAGTTTGTAAATGCATATATTTAATGTAATATCATGTTGCGGTAATGATAATTTTTGATAGTGATAATCTAAAAAATGTAAATAATTCTATAGGAAATATTTTTTTAAATACTCTAAAAATAATGGTTATAGTAAGTTCAGACCTTAATCTTATGTGGAAAAAAAAATTGGCTTTAAAGGGCTTTTTAAAAAATCTGATGCTGGACAACTTCTAAGTCTGGATTTCTTGAGAATCACCCATTTGCATTTTAAAGGTACACACACACAAACAGCGTGTTTTTGCTACCACCCAAATGTGGGCATTTTGGACATGCTTCAAAAATGACCTGTTGGGTATTTTGAGCTGAAACTTCACGGACAGATTCTGGGCACACCTGTGCCTTTATTACATCTTGGAAATAGATGTCCTTTAATGGTAGGACTGTTTAATGTCAGTCCTGAATTCCTTCGGGTAGAAGCTAAACCTTGCAGGAGCACTGAAGGTTTAGGAATTAATTAGAGCATGTTAGGGTAGTTCATGACAGGCTCTTGAGCTTATAATGATAAATCAACATGCATTTATGGGGTGATGTTGACACCTCAGAGTGAAATAACTCTCATTTCTGGGGTTTAGCACTGAGTCATCATACAATATTATAAATCTTTCTCTAGTCGCTCAGGTGTGATGATGGGCTTTCTATCTTTGGCTGCCATCACTGCACTAAATCTATTCTATTGTATCTCAGTAAATCCCAGTGCTTTAAAATAGATTAGTAGAAAAATGTTTACTATCTTTGCAGGGCTGTCATTGCTGTATAAAACACAGAGGAGTTTAGAAGTGGTCCTGTTTTATCTTTACGTACAGTATATTTTTTCATTTCATCTCTCTGGGGAAAGGAGAGTAGACAGATATTTCATTTAGACATACACTGTAGATGCTCCTCAATATCTAATTATATACTCTAATCTAAGACTCCCACTCTTGAGAATGCCCTGTCTGTCTGATCTCTCGAGGAATTGAAAATCCATTCCTGTAGCTACAGTCTTACTTGGGCTTTCAGCATCTTATCTGTCTGTACCCCACAGAGTACAGTGAGAGAAATCAGAGTAGAGAACAGTTTTGTGTTGTTTCCATTGTGTGTGTCTGCTCATAATGGTAATGTTTTTTTATTAAGACCCAGTCTGTGATTTTTTGTGATTTACTGTTTTCTACTTGAAATCATTCTATATAATATAAATAACCTTTAATATTGACTGAGTAAGGCCATGAGAAAGATTAAAATTAAAGGGAAATCAGTGATTGTACACTTTCAGAAAAAAGTACAAGAAGGTACAAAAGTTGTCACTAGGGTGGTACCTTTTCCAAAAGTACAGTTTTGTACCTAAAAGGTGCATACTGGTACCCTGGTACTGCCCCAGTGAAAACTATTGTACTTTTTTCTGATAGTGTACTTTTATGCTTTCTGAACTTAAAGAGGACATATCATGAAAATCTGACTTTTTCCATGTTTAAGTGCTATAATTGGGTCCTCAGTGCTCCTATCAACCTAGAATACGTGAAAAAGATCAACCCAATTGACTAAATTTTGGTGAACCATTCTCTGCAACATTGAAATTTGGCTCCCTTTGTGATGTCAGAAGGGGATAATACCGCCCCTTAATCTGCACTATCCAACCACGGTACTGCTATTTAGTGCAGATATCAGCACATTTGCATTTAAAGGACACACCCCAAACGGCACATTTTTGCTCACACCTACAAGTGGCAATTTTAACATGCTAGAATAAATTATCTATGTGGTATTTTGAGCTAGAACTTCACATACGTACTCTGGGGACACCAAAGATTTATTTGAAATCTTAAAAAAGTCTTGTGACTTTGTGAAATGTCCCCTTTAAAGGCACATGTAATATAGTAAAGTAAATATTATTTCCATTTGTCATTCCAAACCGTATGCTGTTATATATTTTTTCTGTGGCGCACAATAGTGATGCAGAGGGCAGCAAATGCCCGTGACGGCGTGACACACAATATATTGCTTATAAAGCTGTTGGCTTACAATGACAGGGGATCAAATCCAGTCTGGTTTATGTTCTGATCCCAGTCCCACTTTCTCCCCCACTTTTCTGTCTACCTCTTGTGTGCTCTTAATTTTTTCTTAAAAGCCAAAAAGATTTGTTCTGCAGCTTTTGCCATAGAATGATCATTTATTATTGCTGCCAACCTTTAAAAGCCTTCAGCAGTTCATACTTGTTAGTACTATATTACATGTTTAATAGTTTAACAGCTTGCCAGTTTCATTTTAAGGTGGCTGCATGTGTGTGGTATAACAATGGGGTGCATGTGTACAAAAGGCTACGCTCCTTGTCTGTCACTGCAGGGTTTTGGTTTTGTCTGTTGCTGAGGGTTCTTATCACTTGTCCTTCTGTTGGAGGGGTGCATAGCCCTTCGGTTATAGCTGCTTTTGTTTACAGCATGCAATCACCTTTATTCTTCTTCTCTCTTTTATTCTGTCTTTTGTTTTGTCACCGCTCAGTCGGCCTACAGAGGATCTCCGGTTAGTATGACCTTTCCTGTGACTGTCTACAACACCTGTGATTGACATTATCACTGTTTGAATCAGGATCTGTCCAAATGTAATAAAGAATCAGGAATGGTCTTGATCAAAATGATTGTATTTGTTAACATTAGTTATTGCATTAGTTATCATGAACTAACAAAAAAACAATGCAGCATTTCAGCTATCCTGCTCTCATTACATGTTAATTTCAGCATTTACCAATAGATGTTTTTAAATTAACAGTCGTAACTGTTAGTTAATGCACTATGCACTAACATGTACAATTGTATTGGCATTAACTAACATTAACTAAAAAAAGATTAACAAATGCAGAAAAACTATATTGCTTATTGTTAGTTAATGTAAGCGTATGCATTCATGTCAGTAAATACAATGTTATTGTAATCAATTTCAATATACTGTAAGTAATCAATTTCTATGTCCTCAATATATATAGTTTAAATCATACAATATAATATATATATATATATATAATTTCACACAGGACACACACACATATATTATGCAAACTAAAAATGATGTAATTACAGAGTTGTTTTATTTGTTATGTGTTTTGATTGATATATATTTATTTATTTTTTGTTAGATTAAGCTAGTTAACATCAACACAACAGATGTTGTAGATGGCAGACCGTCTATTGTACTGGGGTTGATTTGGACCATCATCTTATATTTCCAGGTAAAATTCTGACAAAAACGTGGCCACATAAAGTATATAGTTACATAAAAAAAAAACTTTAATGGCCTCTTTGTGTTCTTGCTCAGATCGAGGTATTGACCAGTCATCTACCAGCTCTTCAGCCTCAGTCCAGCAGCAACTCCTCAGTGGACAGCACCAACAGCACTGAACCCAGCAGCCCACCTGTCAAACGCAAGCCCCGCCTCTCCTTTCAGGGCGGGGCCAAGAGAGCCCTGCTTAAATGGGTCCAGACCACTGCAACAAAGTAAGAACTGTATTGTGAAAGCATTCCTTATAGATTTCGTAACTTAAAAAATGCAAGAATTAACATACTTTAATCCGGATTTCTATAAGGAAATAAGTGCATTTTTCTTGGGTTTTGACATCATGTAAACTTTGAGACGTGTGCTTTCAGGAGATTAGGACTTGATGTGAAGGACTTTGGCCCCAGCTGGCGCACAGGGGTGGCTTTTCATGCTGTCATCTATGCTTTGCGACCCCACCTGGTTAACATGGAGCGTGTTTGGAGGAGACCCAATCGAGAAAACCTGGAAGAAGCTTTCCTGTTGGCTGAGAGAGAACTGGGTATTCCAAGGATACTTGACCCTGAAGGTGATATTGATAACACAGATTTTTATGTTGTATAAGTATTTATACATGTCAAAGTATGTACCCCAGCTGTTACTAGGAATGTACACTTTTAAAAAGCTTTGTACCTAATGAGTTTATTTTAAAGGCCTCAGAGGTTTATGTTACCAAATGCATTCCTGTATTTAATGATACATAGTTGGACCTTTTTAAAAGGTACTGCCCCTGTGACAGATGGGGTACATTTTTTGACAATTTTTTACGATATGGTTGGTTAACTATAAACAAACCCAATTAAATCTAACAGTAAGGTGTCCATATTTGACCCACCATGTGTTGAAACAACCCAGAATTTAGAGTGTGTGTGTGTGTGTTTTTGTTATTTGTAATGCAGTGAAAATAAATGACTGTTTTACTGTAAAGAGACTTGTCATTAAAGAATGCGAATAATATATGCAAATGTAGGAAGGCATCATGATTATGGGAATTAGTGATTTTGTTATTGTTTTTGGCAGGTTTAGAAATGTGCTGTTGTGTATTTTATGTCGTTGTATTGTAACAGCATAAACTTGGGGGAGATTAATATTTGTTTTTCTGTATTTAGCAGATGTGCTATATTGCTTTAAGCTTTTAATGCCTAAACTCTAATTAGCAGCATGCCACTCACAGAGGATGTGAATGATGAATTTTTAATAGAGGGGTAAAATCTTGTAGACCTGCTAGACACCATCTGAGTTTCCTCATGCTATCAGAAGTCTGACAAATGAAGCTTGACATTTAAATGATTAGTAGCCTATTAGCCACGGTAAAGCTGACTGAACAAATAGTGTGTGTGAATAAGTCAAGGGACATTGTCAACCATGGATTTATTGTTTAGAGGATTCAACAGTGTAGCCAAATATTGTATGTATGTGTTCCTGTAGTTCAATTGGTAGAGCATTGCATACACAGTGCAAAAGTAATGGGATTTGAATCGCATATACTAAAAAATGTTATATATTGAATGTAATGTACAGTAAGTCAAATGTGTAAATGTACACGGTCTTATATAGTTATTCTGCTGTAATTTATTTTTTACTCCCAGCACAATTCATTTAAAATGTTTGACATTATATAAGCTTAAATAGTACACTTTTAGGATTACATTTTTATGATAATGCATGGAAACAAAGGAAACAGGATGTACAGAAAAAATATTACTGTGCCTATTAAATCATGTTTTCCACAAAACAATAAAACACAATTGTTGGTAACACAAGCAGATGCTTAACAAACCTCCATCCTACTCCCATGGATCAAAAGTAGCTTTTGAGTAGAGTTCAATGAGCATAGACGTGCCAGCTGTGATTAGTCATGGGACTCATCTGAAACACAGGGATGGTGCAGAAAACTTTATTTCCATACAAGTAATTAAAGGATTAGTCAATTTTCTTTAAAAAAAAAAAAATTCCAGATAATTTACTCACCACCATGTCATCCAAAATGTTGATGTCTTTCTTTGTTCAGTCGAGAAGAAATTATGTTTTCTGAGGAAAACATTCCAGGATTTTTCTCATTTTAATGGACTTAAATGGACCCCAACACTTAACAGTTTTAATGCAGTTTAAAATTGCAGTTTCAAAGGACTCTCAATGATCCCAAACGAGGCATAAGGGTCTTATCTAGTGAAACGATTATCATTTTTGGCAAGAAAAATAAAAAATATGCACTTTTAAACAACAACTTCTCTTCTTCCTCCGGCTGTGTGACGAGCCAGCGCAACCTCACGTAATTGCGTAATGCCGTGGAAAGGTCACGTGGTACATATATGAACGCACATTTGCGGACCATTTTTAACAATAAACTGATACAAAGACATTAATTAGTATCATTTCACATACAACATCTTCGGAACGGTCCTCTTTCTCCACACTTGTAAACACTGGGGCGTAGTTTCGATACGTCATCCGTGACCTCTTGACGTATTACGTGAGGTCACACTGGCACGTCACAGGACCGGAGGAAGACGAGAAGTTGTGGTTTAAAAGTTTATTTTTTTTCTTACCAAAAATGACAATCGTTTCGCTACAAAAGACCATTATGCCTTGTTTGAGATCGTTTAGAGTCCTTTGAAACTGCAATTTTAAACTGCATTAAAACTGTTAAGTATTGGGGTCCATTAAAGTCCTTTAAAATGAGAAAAATCCTAGAATGTTTTCCTCAAAAAACATAATTTCTTCTCGAATGAACAAAAAAAGACATCAACATTTTGGATGACATGGTGGTGAGTTAATTATCTCGATTTTTTAAAGAAAATGGACTAATCCTTTAATAAAAAATTGTGATCTTTTTGAATTTAGATGTGGATGTGGATAAACCAGACGAGAAGTCCATCATGACATATGTGGCACAGTTTCTGAAACAACACCCGGACCACCAAGAAACAGATAGTGGGCGACAACAAGAGGAGGTAGGTCTTTCTTATCATACAAACAAACAATTTCACCCGAACTTCATTCAGTATATCTCAAAAAGAGACCTAACTGTCTTGTTTGTGGAGTTCAATGACCTCTATCAGCATTTTCCTGCATTTCTTCTTGTCATTGTTCTCTAATGTCTTACTATTCACTAACATCTCATTCTTCATATCATTCTTGTCTTTGTCTCAAGTTTTTTCTTGCTCCTCGAGCCATTGAAGAAATGTTAGAGGTACGTTTGCATGTATAAAGCTCATTTCGACTGTGGAGTTCACCTGCTGCTGCCGCCGCACCATGTAACCTTTTAGTAATATTTTGCTGTTAAAAGCTAATATAATAGACTATTTCCTTTTTATTGTGAACAGAGCAGATACTGCGTTTAATATTCCAGGGCTTTGTACCCCTTTGATACGTTTGGTATAATTTTACTCCTTTTTTCCATTATACTTGCATTAGAACTGGGGTGACATTAACATGACAATAATGGCCTTTGGCTTTTTTCTGCTTTGTGTCGATACTGATGATAAGCATTAGCTGTGGTCTTTAAAGAAAAACATAGCTGGTTATATTCTGTAACAAGCTGAGATGAATGGATCATGGCATCACCAGGTCCTTTTGTGGTAGTTGTCCTATTGTCATAGTCATATAACTGTTTTCACCTCTTAAACTAAGACAATTTAGGCTAGGTTTAATATTCTAGGCCATTGTGTGCATGTGACAGCATTTGTTAGCGGGAGGCGGGGAGGAGATCACGCGGCAGACGTCGGCAAGGTCATGATAATCGTTTGGGTGACCCAAAGGCATTCACACTGTGCGTGCCAGAATGTGAGATGAGTGCTGGAAGAATAGGCTTAATTTTGTTAGAATTAGCTCAACATTGTCTTCGGTTTCTCTCTCTCTTGTTCCTAATTCATAATAGGCAGAGTAAATGTGTGTAAAATGATTAGTATCTCCCCCCGCAGAGCTGATTTCTTGCTCCCCGCAGAGAGGTTGGGGCAGATCCACATTGTAGAGAAGAAGAGCCCTGTAAACAGCGGGGGCACGTAGTCTGTGTTGGCTTTATGAATGTGGCATTAGTGATGCATCTTTTAACTTTGAAATTGTATTGGGTTTAGATCGTTTAAAGCGCATTAAATTACTTTAAGCAAGGGAATTAGGAGTTTTGAGATGCCCGAGGGTCTTATCTACTCAAATGTTTGCCTTTCTCCTCATTTCAGAAATCCAACTCTTTTTTTTTTACTTTTCCCAGAGGGAGCAGCGCAAGACACTGAGGGAACTGAAAACATGGATCGATCAGTTCGAGAGAGACTGCGCTCAAGTCCAGAGAGATGGAGGAAGTGTTGGTGTGCAGTACCAGGTAAGATCTGGCTTGGTTACACACATTATAGACGGTTTCAGCAGTAACAACATAAACAAGCGGCTGTCGCGGTCCGCACGTAACTTCCGGTAAACTCTGCTAATAATAAGTAAGGGATAATGTAGAGGCAGCCGGTAGTTATCGGGAAATAAGCCCCGACAGTGTGATCAGGACCCGACGCGAAGCGGAGGGTCTTGTATCACACTGAAGGGGCTTATTTCCCGATAACTACCGGCTGACTCTACATTATCCCGCTTATTACACGGCTACTTGTCACATAAGAAAAAAAACTGGACATGAATATGAATTTGAAACATTTTATTGGCATATTTGTTTTAAATTAACATTTTTATCCTTCCGCGAAACTTTGCACAGATGCATAAAATGATCGTAATACCTTATTAAGATCCTCTGCTTCATACTTGTCTGTCTCCATTTTTTCTCTTTTAGCCAGTCTTTGAGAAGTTTTAATGCCCATTCTGTATTTTTTTGTGTGTTGGCTTCGTAGCTGTCATGCAGCATGCTCTATTTTGTCAAGTTCAGTCTCAGTAAGCTCTCTGTGTCTTGTCGTGGTTGTCGAGTGTTTGTCACAAGATGGCGCCAAACAGACAGTAATCTTTATTGATCTTTATTGGCGCGGAGCGATCTTACTCGTAAAGTAGTACCGGCTATGCGTTATTATTTTGGAGCGGTTATTATTCGAAAAGAACGAACCTGCAAATGTCTCAACTGACCAATCAGAATCAAGCATTCCAGAGAGCCGTGTAATAAATAACAACAAAGTACTTTAAACGTAGTTTATTTATATAACAAGCAAAAAAACAACACCTAGATCACCTAGGAAACCAAAGCATTTGTTATTTTCGACGAGGCATTTGTTCAAGAGATCAGTTTAGCAACTAGTTGGATCATTAAAAAAACGAAACCGGAAGTAAAGTTCGGATCCAGACGTGTATCATGTGCGTCCGATGAAACTGTCTATAACTATTATAGGCATGTTGTCAACCAGAACTTGTAAGAGTCATGCTGCTAACTGATATATATTCGCTTTCTGTTTTGTTGGCTGTAAGAAGGGGATAATACCACCTTATAAAGGCGGGGTGCATGATCTCTGAAAGCCAATGTTAACATTTGAAATCACCTAAACAAACACGACCCTACCCCAATAAAATCAGGACCTTCTTTTGATAGACCCGCCCCACACATACGCAACCCAGGCAACAATGTCTGTTAGTAGACACGCCCCTTACTGCTGATTGGCTACAGGTGTGTTTTGGTTCTCGGCCCGACTCCCTTTTCCAAAGTGTTTTTCAAAAATCATGCACCCCACCTTTAATCTGCACTATCCAACCACTGCACTCCCATTTAGAGCAGAGATCAGCTCATTTGCATTTAAAAGGACACCCAAAAATGGCAAATTTTTGCTCACACCTACAAACTGGCAATTTTAACATGCTATAATAAATTATCTATATGATATTTTGAGCTTAAGCTTCACATATGTACTCTGGGGACACTAAATATTTATTTTACATCTTAAAAAAGTCTTGTGAAATGTCCCCATTAAGTATATAAAAATAACTAGAAATAATAAGAAATAACTTAAAAAGTTGAAAGTGTTACAGAAAATAATTAAGTACTTTGTCTAAATGAAGTTTACACTACTTAATATATTTAATTACATTTAGTCTCCGGGTTAACAGTAGGAGGTTGATCCCATTGTACATTGATAAAAAATTATAAAATAAATCCACTGTTTATAATTTTGGATATGCCAGATGCATACAAATGTGTTAAGACAGGAGACAACGTTTGGGAACCCAGTATGAACATGTGCTTATAATTCATTTGTGACACTAATGGCACACGAAAGACACACTTCAGCTTTAATACAAAATAATGTTTGAATGCAAAATAGTGAATTTAAAAAGCTAATGGTTGATTCCAGACCAGTACACAGCAGTAATATGCATTAGAGCTGAGAGCTCTCGTTGGTCTCATAATCACATGCATACCACCACAGTCTGTTGCAGTCTGTAGTGCCCGTGGATATGTTTCATATTCAATAAAATCTGAGCACTTGCAGGGACTGCATGACCAGAGAAATAAAGTTGGATCCCCTTATTGCATGAATATATGAATGTGTGATTTTTGCTGTTTAGGTTATTTTTTTATGCTTTTGGCATTACTCTAGTTTCAGTTCATTTTGTCCCTGTCTTGTTCTTGCTGGCTGTCCTGTCATTCTTTAGACAGTCAGTGTTATCTTGCTGTCACTCTACCATTGCATTGGAAATGATTTGAATATTTAGCACGCATATTAAACAATTTGGTCACAGTTTAATTTCCATTCATTCTTGAATTCTTTTCTCTGTCACTCACAGATGTTCAAGCGCTACCGTGTACAGTTTGAAGTGCAGAGACGGCAGGTAGAGACGAGCGTTCAATCTGCTCAGAAGGACGGCAAGCTGACTGCAGACCAGGCTTTGGTCAAACAGGCCTGGGAAAGGCTGTCTGCAAGGGTCAGATACATAAGACACATATTTTGTATATACTGTATATTTAGTTATAAATAGTATATAAATAGGGACATACCATAAAGTTTTGAAGCTTTATATCAAATTTTAATACAGCATAGACAAACCAATGCTATTGTATTATTCACTATATTTATAAATCATGTTTACTTCTGAGGTAATTCCCAGCTATCAACAAACAGAGAGGGTTTGTTAGATTTGGCCAATTTATCCTAACCCTGAAATGCCGATATCAAGTTATTGTAATCATGTTAGTGATCCAGTTATATTCCTTGCTGTAGCTTTCAGATTGGCATTTACATCTGGATAGCGGTTTTCCAGATCCTCTTAGCAAGGTTGGTGTGTGGCTACATCAGGCAGAGAAGATCCTTCGAGAAGAGCTGGAGCCTCAGCAAGACCATGATGAGACGGCCAAAGCCATTCACAAAAAAATACTGCATGACCAGGTAGCATGACTCGTAACAAGACTCGCAAAACCCAAACTTACAGTAACACAGACCCTGAGACTTATAGGTTTTGATTTTGGTTGTGCAGGACATCTTAAGGCATCTCGAAAGACACAAGAAGACTTTGCAGGTAATCCACAGAGACAAATGTGTCAAAAATGTCCCCATTCCAACAGAACAGCTGCAAGATATGGCAGAGAGGTAAAGTCGCAAAAACACACAAATAAGGATTTTACTTTAAAAAACATTTTTGCAATAATAGCTGTTAACTATTTACTTAACTGTTCTTAGATTAAACTTCATATCTACCTCCTCGCATGTTCACTTGAGCAAACTGGAATTCTGGGAGTGTAAATATCGCATGCTGGCATTTTTGTCGCTAGTCGAGTCTAAGCTCAAATCCTGGATCATAAAATATGGCCGACTGGAGTCAATGGATCTTCTGCTGCAAAGCTACGGTGTAAGCCAATGGCTTTACTCTATGAATGATATTTTCTACAGGATATAATTTTAAGATTGGTTACAAATTCTTATTAATGTGATACTTGAGTTGATTCATTTAATTTATCTTTGTGCTTTCTCAGTCATTTGTGGAGGGACAGCATTTCTTTGAAAAGTATGAATCTAGCCATCAGGCTCTGATAAAAGCTGCTGAGCTTTACATTAACGCAGACAACTCAGGTATGCTTCATGTACTGAATAATAATTCCTTTAAATGTATATCATTTTGCCTAAGGGGATGCTGAAGGGTGGTTTGGTTACAATATATTTATTTTACAAATTAATTTCTCTTCATTACTGAATAAAGGGCTCCCACTCTCCAAAATGACTACTACTGCAAAAGATGCTTGGTTGTTTTAATCCATGGTTGGCTAAAATATGCACAAACCCTTAATTAAACCATGCTTGATTGTTTCAAACCAAAATTCTGGGTTACAAAAACGTTAACTGTGCCTTTAAAGGTACACAATAGATCCTTAAGGTACAGTAATGTACCTAAAAAGGTACAACGTAATATGTTTAGTTTCCCTCTAGCGGTACATTCACACGTGGCGCAAGCGTTGACCACAGACTGTAAAAAATATGGACGTAGTGTCCGTGATGTCACCCTTAGGTTTGTGAAGAGCTTTTTTGAAGCCAATAGTATCCGGTGCCTGCCTGTGCCATCTTGGCTGCGCATCACTCGCGGATAATCAAAAATGGGTAAAGAGGCGGGACGTGGGTGAAGCTGAAGCGGCTGGTTGCTGAAACCACGCCCGCCTAACTCCACTGTAGTGACAGCAGTGGCAGTTCATCTGTCACTCAAGTGGTCACGCTCTTAATTATGCAGAACTTTAAAGCAACACTATGTAGTTTTTTTACCTTTAAATAATGTCTCTAAAATTATTTCAGTGATAGAACAACTTTTAACTGGACAAATTGTACT
Source organism: Paramisgurnus dabryanus (assembly GCF_030506205.2). Lineage (NCBI taxonomy): Eukaryota > Metazoa > Chordata > Actinopteri > Cypriniformes > Cobitidae > Paramisgurnus > Paramisgurnus dabryanus. Next base: position 18,835,994 of record NC_133348.1, on the reverse strand, counting down.
GTTGCTGCAACCTGAGCAGCCTCCTAGCTGCTACAAGCACACTCTGAAAGTGGCGGTGGAGGGTAGGAAACACAGCCCCGCCCTTCCCCCTGCCTGCAGAAGAGTGTCTGATACCAGGCACTGTTGCGCTTTTCAACCACATGGGGGAGCTGTAAGTCATTTTTACATGGAAACTACATAGTGTTGCTTTAAGGCTTAATATCATTTAAACGGATGAGTTACAAAAAAATTCACCCCCCTTACAGTTGTCATGAAGGGCAAACTTAGCTATATAGACCAAAAACATTTTTTGTACCAAGCTGTAAACAACATATTATTTCCTTCTGTAAAGCTGAGCATTTTAACTTGGAGGTCTATGGGAATTGACTCCCTTTTGGAGCCAGTCTCTATTGGCTTGTCAATAAATTGCAGTTTAAGTCAATTCCATATTGGCTTCATCAAAGAGATCGGAAGGTTGCCCCTTAGCGTTAACATTTGACGGAGGGCGTGTTTAAAGTGTGGCCAACAGCCAATCACAGTGACCACAACACATGCTCCTCTGTCTCCAGGTCTTTCATAAACGTAATTGGCTGGCTTTCCGCTAGGTTATTTGCATAAAGCGATCTGATTAGCTGACGCACGCGTTAGGCGCTTGAAAAGTTGAGAAATTTTCAACTTCTGCCACGAGCAACGGCAGTGACGCAGCACAGACGGATTCACATTTCAGTTTGGCAACGCATGATGTCACCCATTCAAAGTAAATGAGAAGCGTTAACACTTACGCCCTGTGTCAATGTACCGTGAAGTTACAAAACGGAACCCAGCAACAGAAAATGTACAATTTTGTACCTTTTTTTCTGACAGTCATCATGGGATGAAAAAATTTTCTGGATGGAACAATGTACTCAATGAACATTGTCCTTGGGTCTGTTATGATTTGGGCTCACCAACCTTCTCTATGCATAACCTACAGGGCCTAGAGGGATGGAGGACCATCTTGAGTGGTCCGAATTGTAGCAGTGGCCCTGGTTGAGGCTATGCATTTTTCAAATCAGAGAATATATTTATGATTTAAAAAAAAGATCATGGCAGGACATAAAAAAATGATTTTTTTAGAGCAAATCCTTCACATTTCAGCATCTCAGTGTCCAGAGGGCAGAATGATAGTCTCTATCTTCGTTTCACCCTCAGTTGACTTTAATCCCTGTGGGCTCAGTAGTCAATCAGTCTGTGCTCATAGTCTCTGCTTACTCTCTCTCTCCCTCCCTCTCTCTTCCATGCTTGCTCTTTTCCTATTTGTTTCTCACCCCTCTCATGTTCATCTCTCTCTCCTCGGGCTAATCGTAGATGAGGTTTTCCCATACACAGAATTCAAAAGGGAATTCTGGTCTATTAGTAGAGATACTGTATTCTAATTGGGTTTCTTTGGGCAATAGAGTACCAACATGTTGCTTTCTTTTTGCCCAAGGCAACATCAGCAAAGAAGTGCAGTTTGTGTGATATATGTGATCGGAAGATCAGAAAATAGCCATTGACATTTTATCATGGTGGTCTACTTTATAGTATAAATATGCGTTTTTTGAAAATACAGTGCCCTCCATAAATATTGTAACAGAGGCACATTTTGTGTTATTTTAGCTGTCTACCAAAATGTATTCCAGTTACAGTCATATTATGACTATTGGCTTACAGTGCACACTCTCAGCTTTATTTTGAGGGTATTCACATCCAAATTGGCTAAAGGATTTAGGAATTACAGCCATTTAATATGGAGCTCCCCCTTTTTAAAGGGGTCAAAAGCAATGGGAAAGTTGTCTTAAAAGCTGTTTTATGGACAGGTATTGTCTATTTTAAAATAATTTCCTCATGAATGACAGATGTTAAAGGTCTGGAGTTGATTTTAAGTCTGGCGATTGCATTTGAAAGCTGTGGCTGTGAACCCAAATCATTCGATTCAGGGACATCTCCATGCAAGTGATACAGACCATATTTAGGTTTCAAAAACACAACAAATCCATCAGAGAGATAGCAGGAACATTAAGAGTGACCAGATCAACAATTTGGTGCATCCTGATTAAAAAAACAACACACTGGTGAGCTCAGCAACATAAAAATCCTGTATGTCTATATAGGATAACAGTGGTGGATGATCGCATTATCCTCTCCATGATAAAGAAAAACCCCTTCACAACGTCCAGAGAAGTGAAAAATTAATCTGAAAAACACCAGTGATCCAGTGCCTTAGGAAACCATGCATGGAAATGCAATCCCACTTCCTGAACACTATTTTACTGAAGATGTTGTCTGCTGATATCATGATATATTCTTGTCCTTCTCCATTATTTTTATTCTCATTAGTCTTATACAGGTTGATTTTAGTTTTTTGAGAGCTTGTCTGACTTTTTTGGAGTCTAATCTCCCCTTTCTATTCTTGTGGCTTTTGTGTCTTGTTGTGAACCCTCTGTATTTTTCCTTGTAATATCTTCTCTTTATTGTTTTGATTGACAATGACATCTTTACCTCCTGTAGAGTGTTCTTCGTTTGTCTGGACATTGTAAAGGGGTTTTTCTTTATCATGGAGAGAATAATGCGATCATCCACCGCTTTTATCCTATGTAGACATACAGGATTTTTATGTTGCTGAGCTCACCAGTGTGTTGTTTTTTAATCAGGATGCACCAAATTGTTGATCTGGTCACTCTTAATGTTCCTGCTATCTCTCTGATGGATTTGTTGTGTTTTTGAAACCTAAATATGGTCTGTATCACTTGCATGGAGATGTCCCTGAATCAAATGATTTGGGTTCACAGCCACAGCTTTCAAATGCAATCGCCACACTTAAAATCAACACCAGACCTTTAACATCTGTCAATTATTTAACAAATAGACAATACCTGTCCATAAAACAGCTTTTAAGTCAACTGTCCCATTTCTAAATCCTTTAGCCAATTTGGATGTGAATACCCTCAAAATAAAGCTGAGAGTGTGCACTGTAAGCCAATAGTCATAATATGACTGTAACTGGAATACATTTTGGTAAACAGCTAAAATAACACAAAATGTGCCTCTGTTCCAATACGGAGGGCACTGTATGTTATTAGTCAATGATTCATAGCTGTTCTGTTTATGTATGGGGTCTATATTTACAGAGAGTATGTATTCACATTATTTTAATAAAGAAAAATGTATATATAATGTATGTAAGATTTCAGGGGTTTTGCCAAAAGCAGTTTTACATGCACTTGACATATTCATTTGAACCATGTGCCTTTTGGATCTCTGCACTTTTGTGTCTTTCAACATTGTAGTTGAGGAAGCTGTAAAGCTCTTCCTCCGAGAGGTGTCTGATCAGTGGAGGAGTCTGTCCGTGGAGGTGCGAAGTGTGAGGTCCATGCTCGAGGAGGTGCAGTGCAACTGGTTAAGGTACAACAGCTGTGTGGCCTCATTGCAGGCATGGCTGGAGGATGCCCAGATGGCTCTCGGGCAACCTGAGAACACCAAACGGGTAAGACGTCTACACATATGCACTGTATTCTTGAATAATGTTTTTTAACGTTTATACAAACAGACTTTCCTTTTTTCAGGAGTTTTTCAGGAATCTTCCACACTGGATGGACCAGCATGCTGCTATGAATGACGCTGGGAACTTTCTGATCGAGACATGTGATGAAACAGTAACACGTGACGTGAAGCATCAGCTTTTGCTCCTGAATGGAAGATGGAGGGAGATGTTTCTGATGGTCAGACAGGTAAACAAATGTTAATGACTGATGGAGCGCTATATTGATCTACATATGGTCAATAATGAATTACATGATGAATTATTAACAATAGTGACTTGAAACATTTAGCAGAGCTCCATCAATCCCCAACTGATGGTGTTTACTAATGACACTTTAATTAATGATCTCTCTGAGTGGTTAATGTGTCTTTTTGTTTGTTAAAATAAATTGCTAAATGGGTTACTATAAATCTTAAGCTTAAGAAAGTGGTCCATTTAAAGTTACAGTTCACCTAAAAAATAATATTTTGTAATTACTCCCCCTCATTCCAAACACATTTGACTTTTTTATGAAAAACCAAAGCTATTTTTTAATGACACGAGGGTAAAACCTGACAAAATTGTCACTCTCTTATCACAGTATGCCCGTCTTCCTGAGACTCATAATGTAAGAGCACAACAGGATATCATCTTATCCATACAAGAATTTCTGGACACTTCTATGAACAAACTTACCTCACCACTTCAAGTGTCATTGCTGGATGTCAAAGCCTTTATGTTGGATGTTGAGGTAAAAGCGGTGAAAAACAGTGGTTTGGAGTAATATATCTTCTGGTTACCGTTCTATGACGGTTCTGTTCATTTAACTTCCTTTGCAATTTTTGTAGGACATCAAACACAGACTGTCTGCTATGGAAGCACAATATAAGGTGGCGGCTCGCTCTGCCCAGGTTGTAGCCATAGACTCCGTTCATGGTGGTGGAGTTCAAACTCTCTCGTCTCTAACAGCAATCGAAACACAACTCAATCAGGTTTGTGCAATATTCGCTAAATGATTGGATCTTTACTTTGGACATGTGAAATGGTGAACAAACATATACTCTAAAAAATTCTGTTTTTTAACCCATGCAGCACTGGGTAAGAATGTGGTAAACCAAGTCATTGGGTTAAATTAACCCAGAAAATGCTTATATTTGACCCAGTGGGATAATATTTAAATATTTTCAATATTTTATTTTTCCTTACATAGTTTTGTTCATAATCATTTTTTGGGTGATTTTAAAGTCAGGGTAAAGTTCAGAGAATTATTTCTAAACACATTATGCATTAAATGTTAGTAAGTTTGAAATGAACTCACCAGCCAATTAGGCTACTAAATTTTTAAGTTACTGGCCATTTAGAACTTCTACTTGCCAAAAAAAGAAAGAAAATAACACGATTAACTATGTCACTATGTCATCTTTATTTATATACATTTATTAAACATTTTATTATAATATACAATAAAATCTGAATTGCGTATTATTCAAACAAAATTCTTTCATCTTGCCATCTCCTCCCTTACACTTTCACCTTTGTCCTTTTCACCAAAATTGTTTTTTGGTAAGCAAATAAACACAGTTCAATAAACATCAAATAAAGCATTGAATTAATTCCATTACATATGTTATAGATTTTCTGTTTAATCTTACTAGGGCTGTCTTTTTTCCTGGACTTTGTTGTCATGTCTTTAATAGGGCTGTGCAATTAATCGTTTTTGATTGAAACAATTTCAAAAACAAGATAATCAATTATTTCAACAATTATTGTGCCATTAAAATATAAATTGCGTGCTGTTGGACCAATGTGTTTGTAAGGCACTTCAAAGGCACCACTGCTTTGACACATGTAGTCTATTGCAACACTTGTTTTTTTATTGTTTAATTAAATAAAAAGGTTAAATAAATACATGATTTCAAAGTTACAGAGTAACCGTGTTAAATAATCATGATTATGATTTTGATTATGATTTTGCCCATAATCGAATAGCCCTAGTCTGTACTAGTGATGCGCGGGGTCTGCGTTTTTTCCAACCCGCGGGTCCCTCTTTTATGAAATATTTGGCCCGCCTCGCACCACTGTACTTTTTATACAACCCGCACCACCCCCACCTGCGACCATTAAAATAGACATATTAGGCATTCATAATGTAAATGAAAAAAGTCTTTATTTCAGCCTAAAAGTGCTTGGAAACAGTCATTAGATTACATCGGCCTGTAAACTGCCAACACATACGCGAATGAACCATAGAAACCAGCATGAAGAAATGATGTGTGTTTGTATTTTTTTACAGCTGAAAGAGACGTGTCCTTTAATTCTTAAGGAGTGTCAGAGTCTATTTCCGTTGTTAGAAGAGCTAGAGAATCAAATCTCAACTTTCTACGAGACAGCAGAGCTCGCTGGACAAATCATCACCCAACAGCACAACCAGCAAATGTGCCAGGTCAGACAGACCACTGGGATGAAAACATTATTAGATTAAGAAGGATACAGTGTGGTGAATGAATCGTGTGAAGAATAATACCTCTGCGAATCAGGACTGATATTTCTGCTTTATTAATTTTTGGCAGGAGTTACAAACCCAGCAGCAAAACTGTAAGCACTGTGTTTGTGCTATGGAGCGCAGTTACCTGTCCCTGCAGCGGGCGCTCTGCTGCGCGAAATCCCTACACAATTTTGATGTCTCTCTTCTGCAGAACAGAGTCACTGAGATACAGACCACTGCACAGGTCAGACAGCATTACAGACGACAATAAAAACACTCATTCTTTAAATTAAAAATAGGTTGTAAGGAATAGTTTACCCAAATATAAAAAGTATCTTGCCCTCATGTCATCCCAGGTATATGACTTCCTTTCTTCAGTTGAACTCAAGCAAATAGCTTTATTAAAGCAAATAGTTTATATAACAATGCCACCATATATCTTAAGCTCCAAATATATAAGCTCCAAAAAGCCCTAGCCTAAAATGTGTCTGTAAAGTTTCAGCTCAAAAAAACCCTACAGATCATTTGTTATGGCATGTCCAAAATGCCCAAAATGCAATTTGGGTGTTATTAAAAAAGTGCTATGTGTTCCTTTAAATGCAAATGTGCTACTGCTTTTGGATAAAATAGATCTGATTCCTGTGAATACAGTCTGGGACAAATAGTATCTTTAGCCACATTAGTGCTACAACATGCTTACAAACATAATTAAAAAAGCTTTTGGGTAAAGTTAACCAGTCAGTCGGTGGCTGTGGGCAGGGCTTTGTTAGTGTGACATCACATTAACAAGAGAACCCAAACAGCATGTCTAATAAGACTGCTCTAGTTTAACTGGGATTAAGGGTTGAGTGAGATGATTTTTTTCATTGTACGGTGGTTGTGTTCACACACATTCATGTCCAAACACACATTTATTCAGCATAATATGAGTCCTTTAAAGTCATCCAAATGACTCCATTGGGTCATATATGTGTCCCAAATTGAAACAATACATTAGTGTAAAAAAGATTCATATTTTGAGCACATTTAGCAATCGATACGTTGTGTTTCCATGGTAACATAGAGATCAATGCTGTAAGTTCAATTATGTTTGCATGTCGATAGCGTCAACTCTCATTAGTTCTTGCATGTCTTTTAAGCAGACACACATTAAACGACACAAGGCACATGAGAACCAATAAGATCTGTGTTAGATGTTAAAACAAGATTTGTATTTGGATAAATGACCTTTAATGGACACTGTTTGGATTGTGAATCCAGGCTTTGATGCAGGAGGCTTCAGAGTGGAAGCAGGTGGCTGAGACCAGTGGCAACCTTATGCGGAGGTATGAGGAGTCTCGCGCTGACCTCGAGGATGCCCTGCAGAAGGGCCAGGCCTGTCTAAAAGAAAGAGGAGACCCAGATGAGCTCTTCCGCAAACATAATGTACGTTTATCATGTCTTTAAGAATAACCCTGTCACGTTCTTTAAGTGTGCACTTTAATGTAATGTGTAATTATTTGCTCAGGAGTTCTTTGGGCGTCTGGACCAGCACATTTTAAGTGCTTATTTAAAAGCGTGTGATGACCTCACTGACATCATCTCTGACGAAGACCAGAAGAGTCTACGGGAGACGGTCAGAAGACTTCACAAGCAATGGAAGGTCACTTTCATCCTGAAGCACATTGATTTCTTCTGCAAATAAATGGGGATTCGTTGTTACCATGCATTTATTTCCCACCAGGACATCCAAGCTGAGGCTCCTCCCCACCTGCTCAGACTGCAGGTGGAAACAGAGAGGCGTTTGGTGATGGCTACATTACAGGAGTGCAAGGCAGAACTTACGAGAGAAGATAAAGCCTTGCTCACAGTCGGAAGTGAAAGATTGATCAAAGAACACAGGGTAAGATGGAAGTTATACAAGGATATGAAGAGTTTGGTTCCAAAACGCAAAAATCAATTTTGACTAATTTGGGTAAAACGTGTTTTCTATACCAAGAATGTGACAAGATGAAAACCACTATTTTCTGTTACAAACTTTTACATAGCATCTTTAGGTTATAATTACATAAAAAATTCAAATCCATAATTTGATTTTCAAAGATTTATTATAAAAACTGATTATTTTTTCTAAATGTTTTAAATCTATTGAATCAGTATATAAATGTGCATTTATCTTTGATATGTTATATTCATTTAGTTGACTAGTGTTATACACTGATTAAAAAAATAAACATTAATGGCATTAATCAAAACACTTACTTTGTCATATTAAGAACACTGTCATTGCTGCTGTCATCCTTGGGATGTAGTCGCTAAACTTTTTTGACAGCGATCAGCTGTAAATTGTTTTGGTCCTGCTTTATTTTCATTGACTTCGAGTAAAATAATGGAAAGTTTTTGATAAGATCCCCTTGGGTCAATGTGTTAGCATGACAGAAGCATGATGCTGTTGTTTAAGAACAAGCAACAGCCTGCTTTTTTCCATCGCCCCGAGTTGCGTAAATTATTAGATTTTAATGGCTTACGTTTCTTCCCTGCCACAAAAAACCACCACAGGTATGTCAATGCTATCAAAATTACTATTTTGTTTACACTGTGTGGAATGGTGCCCTGTGATTGGTTAAGTGGATTTATTGCATTCTGCAAAGAAGGAGGACTGGCGTTTAATGCGCTTAGGGAAAAAGGGACAAAAGATGACAGAAACACGGCGGATATCAGATATTGAATAAAATTAAGAATTTACTTTTTATAACTGACCTGATACAATACTGATTTTGGTGGTAACTAACTTTTTTTTTAAATGGCGTTTATCTGGTTTTGGAACCAAACTCTTAATCATAGTGATCATACAGGATCACATCAAAAGACTCCCTTAGACCAGCATGAATTTTCTGCTGGTTTATGCAGATCTGGTGATGATTTAGCAGATGGATTCTGTTCACCTGCAAAAAAATTATGGTTAAAGTGGTTGACAAGTGACACTTAGAGACACCAGCATACCAGACTCCCATGCTGGGGACCAGCATCCAAAATACAACATATGCTGGTCGTTTCATGGCATGTAAGCTATAACAAACACTGCTATTAATCTGAATCTCAGTATATTAATGCATATTTTTATGTGTGCATATAGACCTTTTTCAGACAGACAAACAGACTGTCTGTATGTGAGAAGAGACTAAAGACAATGGAGCAGCTCTGTCAGGATCTTCCAGAAAATGACCTGGGTCATCAAACGGTAGAGGAGACCAGAGATCGTCTTGCAGAGGTCAGGCGTTTAGTGGACAGAATGCACTTGAGACTCCAAAAGCATCCAGATAAATGGAGAGAGTGGCACACTAGGTAAGATACAAACATTGACACACTAAGATGCTGTAGAAAAAAGGCAGTTTAAACCAACCAAGCTTGTATGCTGGTCTTTACTAGTTTAGCTGGTCTTAAAGTCTCCAAGTGTCTCCAATTGCTGAAAACCCATTTTAAACCAGCAAAACCAGCTACAGGCTGGTTTAAGCTGTTTTCAGCAGCTATTCTATTGATCTTGCTGTAAAAAAAAAAAAACAGTACTACAATGTTATCCCAGTGTTTCTCGGGGGTTTGCAGGTTCAGTGAGTTGTCTGGATGGCTTCTCACCCAGCAGGCAATGCAGGGTGAAGGTGAAATCTCTAGTGTCCAGGTGAGCGAACCTCTTATGCATATTTTCATTAAATGTGTAAGCAGATCACGTCTCCAATCTGAACTTTATCTCTTAACATATGCAGCGTCAGGTGGTAAAGGCTCAGGATGAGAGTCTGAGCTGGCTCAGAGCTCGTATCGCTAAGCTGGAGGAGATAAGTCCTGAAAGTGAAGTTCATATACAGAGAGCTGCTCTTGATAAACTCTCACTAGAGTTTTCTACACTGCTGTGTCAGTCTGAGGTGAAGTGCGATCTTCTGATATTCCTCATAATGAATGTGGGGTTGTGTACCTAAACAGTGTGCTTTATGTCTTTAAAGGTGTACTGTGTCATACTGCAATACTAGCATCACTACTGTAGTAAACAATGACTGGTTTAAATAATGTCGTCCCATCGAATATAATATTTGGCCTGCTCAATCAAATTTTCAATTTTGTGTCATAGTAATCTGTTTTGAGTGCCTTGTAATAAAATGTCTGCTAAGAAAATATAAATCAAATGTTAATTTATGATTATTAGCAGAACATTTACATATCATTAACATATTATATAGTTAAAGTGTATCTGTATGCTGCGGTGGTAGGATTTATGACTTTTTCCTGATGATATATTGCATGGTTGCAATCTCTTTGAATGCTTCTCAGGATGTTCCTGTCACCGATCAAACTAAGGTGCACATAAAAGCTGAAGAGGAGGTGAAGGAGGAGGAAATAATCCAGACGGAGGAGCACAGAAGAATACTGAACGCTGAAAACGCCAAGGAGGCCAAACAGATGCTCATCATTCACCAGGTGGGGATTGTGAAATTCATTCTGCTGACGTGTAATGCAATAAAAATGATGCATCTCTGCATCTGATTGCTGTGAATAAATGATTGTTTGTATCGTTCTAGAATGTGAAATTCATGCTCGTTTATTTTACTTTCTCTGTTTACTTACAGCAAAATCTGAAGCCCCAGCATGCAAATGAGATGGATGTTCAGGAGAAACACCTGGAGGTAACGCTTTTAATCAAACATGAACGCTTACACGTATACCAGATTGTACTTTATAACGTTGTTTATTTCATCTGAAGCCTATAAGAATAGATAAGGAATTCCAAATGCAATTATTTACAGGATTTAGGACATTCATGGATGTATTAGATATCATTCTCAACATATGCAACATGAAATATTGCTAATAAATGTAACTTTTCCAATTACACTTATACTTTAGCTAAAGTTGCATGCAGTTTGTACCATAATGTCGTTCAAACCCATATGACTTCTATGCTTCTGTGGAACGAAAGAGGGAAAATTCAGTTGATGCTTTTGTTTCCATACAATTAAAGAGAACAAAGACTGTTTGTCACTTCAGTAATGATTTTTGTATTACATCGTACAGTTATGAAACAACATGACTTTACTATAGCTTTTAAATGTAAAAAACCCAAAGTATTTCAATGTATATTGTTTCTTCTCATTGCTCATTAGGTCACTGTATGTGCATGGCAGGACTTTGAAGAAGAGAGAGAAGACATCTTAAAATTTGTGTGTCAAGTCAGTGTTGTTCTGGAGAGGGAGCTTAACTTTAATAACTTGGACAGTCTCACAACCAAACTAAAATTTTTTAAAGTAAGTGCAAATACGAAATGTATTAGTAATATATCTGATAAAACTAAAGCTTGATATTCAAGTATACAATATACAACTGTGTGTGTTTATTTAGGATCTTGATCTGCAGTGCAAAATGTTTGCTGCACGGGCTGAGTCCATGGAGATGAAGGCATTGAACATTAAGCTTGGACCTCAGAATCTGTCTTTACTGCGGGACCAGGCCCAGTCCACACAAGACCGAGTTCAAGAGACACAGACCAGCCTTCAGAAAATGTAAGACTGCTTATAGGCCAATATGCCTGTATTTACTTTACATAAACTGTACCTAGACTACCCACCTTATTTCATGTAGTCCCATGCATTAAGATGAACATGACTCAAAATACATTTTAACATATAATATGTTTCTGTTAGTCCTACAGGGATAGGCAGAACTATTTCATTAATATCTTTGTAAATTCATTATCTTTGTCTGTTCTAATAGCTTGTCAGATCTGGAGCTGATGCACGGGTGGTGGCAAAGTTTCAGCTGTGAGTCTGAGGCTTTCTTTTCCTGGATCTGTGATAGTAAGAGAGACCTTGAAGATATCAGCAGAACCTCTGCTAACCTGGATGAGCAGATTCAAACTGTGGAGGTAAACAGATCTGCATCAGAAGAAAACATTAGGGGAAGTTACCCAGATAGGACCTTTTCTAGTCCCAGACTTAAATGCATGTTTGAGCTGCCTTTAATTTATCTTAACATATATCAGTACTATTGTTTCGTCTTAAGATGCACACCAGTATTGTTTTTTTGTAAAAAAAAATACTTAAAGGGCACCTATTATGCAAAATCCAATTTTACAAGGTGTTTGCACATAATGGCCCTCATTTATCATACTTGCGTAGAAACGGGCGTATATGTTGGCGTAAGATTATGCTTACACTCCTCGCACCGCCTGATTTATAAAACTGTGCGTACCTTTGATATTCAGGTGTACGCAATACCTGTCCTTCATAAATGCCGTGGCTGAAAACGATCGTCATTAGAATAACACGCCCATATAAATTCAAGTCTCCGCCTCCCCCACGCCCTCATTTTACGCCATTGACACACGAAAGACGGCAAAGAAGAGAAACCGGGAAAGTGAAAAGAAACAAAATTGTTTTATTTGGGAGTTTAAAGAGTGGAATTAAAGACGCATTAATAATTGGATGACAATTTGTAATATTCTTATTATTATTTTCATTATTAATGACGCTTATTGATATTTAGAAGAATAATTATTTATTATTATTATTATTATTATTGTTATTATTATTATTATTTACTGTTGCCTACATCTAAATTCTATGTCTGCTTAATGGTTCGGTTAAGTTTTTTTTTTTAATAATATTTTAAAATGATATAGTAACTTTTGTAGTGTGTTTTTCTGTATTTACATACAGTTGTTTGTTAGCTATATCTTAGATCCAGTTTGATACGGAGCTCCGTATATAATTCAAATTAACAATTTGTTTCCACGACATCCACATGATTTACTAGGCTAATTCATAATTTGAAGAAAAAATAATTGTAATAGTAATTACGAAATATTATAATAATTAATTCCAAGGAACAAACTGTTGAATATTGGGAACGAATTCTAAATTAATGGCCATACTTTAGACTAAATAAGAAAAAGAAGTGTCCATAATGTAGCATAAAAGATAATTTGTGGCCATGATTTTGTCCGCATGTCATCATGATCGGATTTATGGCTCCATTCAACACAAGCATTTTACCTTACCTATTCATGTGTAGCTATTTATTTATCATCGAATGACTAGCTTACCTTTTGATGCATTATTTCGTAGCACATCCTTGTGCTTTCTTGCTATGTGCCGCTTCAGATTCCAGGATGATTATTTGCTAACTTTTACAGTCTCTCCGCACTCTCTTTCATTGTTTTCTTCCTGCTCAATCTTAACTTTGATTTTTACTTTACATTTATGTATAAGGCATGAATTCCTGAATAACTTATTGCTAGACGTTTTTACAGATTCTCGAACTAGCAAATTATCAAAGGGCATTCTGGGTTCAACGAGCGGTGCTAAGCGAGCGGAATTTTCGGAAAAAGGCGCTCTGATGGTATTACCGCACCGCTCAATGCTCCGCTCCGCTCACGTGCTCTGCCCTGAAACGGCTCGCAAAAGGAATACATATGCATACAAATCAAATGCTTTGGTAAAGTCACACAAATTAAACATTGAAGTTCATGTTGCAAAAAACAAAACACTTAAGTTTATAATTACTATGTTGCTGTTGTTTTTTTACAGTGGGTCATATATTATATACTATTTTAGTTTGTCAGTGCGTTTTGTTGTGTAAGGAATTTTTTTCTGTGCATTTCCTAACTCAAAACGTGCGTACACCACCTCCTGAGCTGGCGTAGGATTTGAGCGTGCCGTACGCCAACGTCCATATTGATAAATCTCAAAGTCACCGTGGTTTTGGGTGTACGCCAGGTGTACGCTGGAAATTTGGTGTACGCACGTTTGATAAATGAGGGCCATTGTGTGTTGGCAGTTTGTGAACAGAACCACCCTACGATGAAAAAAACTACTTTTTTGATCCCCATTAAACCAAAGCAGTCTCATTAGACAAGCCGTTTTGATTCCCTTATCAATGTGAGGTCACATTGATAAAGCCCCGCCCACTAAACAGTCCTGCATTACCATAGTTTCCACCCTCAGCGAGTTGTACTCTGTCCACTATTGTTTTAGACTGTAGTAATCAGATCTATTTTAACTGAAAGCACTCACTGTCTGTTTGTAACGGCGTATTCACACGGGGCGAAAGCGTTAACGCTTGATGGAAGGCTTGTCTGAAGTGTGGCCAATAGCCAATCACAGTGGCCACAGCACATATCGGTCTTCCATAAACGTAATTGTCTGGCTCTGCCTAGGTTATTTGAATAAGGCAATCTGATTGGCGGACGCTCGCGTTGCCGCTTGAAAAGTTGAGAAACGTTCAACTTCTTCCGCGAGCAACGGCAGTGACGCGCCGCCTACGGATCCACAATTCAGTTCGCCAAACGCTTGACGTCACCCATTATAAGTGAATGGGAAGCGTCACCGCTTACGCCCCGTGTGAATGCGCCGTAAGGGAGTGAGGAACTGTAGCTCATTTGCATTTAAAGGTACAGACATTAAAACAGCGCATTTTTGCTCTCACCCAAATGTGGGCATTTCGGACATGCTAAAATAAATGATCTGTGGGGCATTTTGAGCTTAACTTCACAGACACATTCTGGGCACACCTGAGACTTAAATTACATTTTGTAAATATGCCATTATAGGTGCTCTTTAAATGTCCTAATATAAATAAGCATAACATGGCCTACTATAGCTGAACTGATAGAGCATTGCAAAACCGGGGTTATGGTTTAATCTGAAATAATCTGTACATTGAATGCACTGTAAATTACATAAATGTAAGTGAGGCATCTTAATGTTTTTGTTTCCTCTTAGATGTTGAGGGAGATCTTAGAGGAGAAGGTGGAGGTCTTTAACCGATTGGAGACAGAGTTTCAGACTTTAATGCACTTCATCACGGCAAGCCAGGCTGGGCGAATTAAAGCTCGCCTGAAGCAGATTGTGAGATACAGGGAGGAGTTTAAGAGCAGCGTTGAGCAACGAGAGGCGGAGCTTCACTCTATCTTGAGAAATACGAAACAATTTACCCAGGATCTCAAGGAGGTACCAATACATGCACAGCACTGTCCACTCCTTTTGTAAGACCTTTTCATTTAAGATTTAAGAGCTAATTTTTGCAATGTTTTAATGCATGTAAGGTGGAAGATTTGATGAAAGGACTACAGGAAAAACTGAATGTGTCAATAACTTCCTGTACATCAGCATCAAGAACATATAAATCTCTCCATGAACATATGGTTAGTATAACAATACATCTTCATATGGGTAATTTCACGTTAAATACTTTTGGGAGGTAAACATATGCTGCTGTGTGATGATATGAATGGAGCGTTAATTATTCAGAGACTACATTGAATATTTGTAATCTACATTTAAAAATAGGGATGCAACGATACAAAATATCAGTGCCAATATCTATATTAGGTTACTTTGAATGACATCTTTCAATGCAAATAAATACCTATGGTTTTTTAACAGGCCAATGTCTGATAGTGGGAAATCAATTTGCCAATTTGTCTGCCGATAACGATTATAGCCACATAGCATCCTTGTTTTAATAAAAAATTCTGTTGGTACAATGCAAGACAACATAAAGTGATTAAAATAGTTTAAAGTCTCCCTGTAGTCAAAAATTGTATCAGTTAAAACGCATCTTTGAGCATCATAATAGCATATATAAAAGTTTTACCTTCCCAGTAATTATATGAATCTATGGATCTATGAATATGCAAATTAGTCTCTGCCTCTACTTAATCTTACAGCTCAAACCACAGATATGAATATGTGAATTAGTCCCCGCCTCCAAGACATAGATATATATATGTAAATACTGTAGATGCTACATTTGGCAGTTTCAGACATATAACTGCTAAGTTCGGTTTAACACAATGCATATAGGAAATGCACGTTTGCATCAATTATCTTGTAACGTACACGTGTAATCAGCACAGAAGCAGAGCTGAAACAGAAGTGTTAATCGTTAATGTTTTAAACATACTGAAAAAACCCATAGACATCTAAACAACAATAAAAAAAATAGATTTTTCCTACAGGGAAAACTGAACTTTCAATCTAAAATCTTAAAAAATGTTAGTCAAGTAAAAAAATATAAATTAAACATAAAAATAAATAATATTTATTAGGGCTGGGCAAAGATGAATCGCAATTAATAGCATACAAAATAAAAGTGAATATTTATGTGTACTGTGTGTAATTATAATGTATCCTTAAACACACACACATACATGTATACATTTTTTACATATATTTCAATAGAATATATAAAAATATAAATAAATATGTATACACATGTAAATGTTTCTAAAATAAACACATGAATGTGGGATCACGATTAATCGCATACAAAATAAAAGTGATTTTTTTGCATAATATATGTGCGTGTATTGTGTCTTATTATTATGTATATTTACTGGAACCACACACACATTCATATATTCATTTCCGAATTGTTTTATTTATATATAATTTTTTTATTTATATTTAATATAGAATATATAAAATATAAATAAATATATATAAACATGTAAAAGTTTCTTAAATACATACATGAATGTGTGTGTGTATTTATTTATACATGATAATTACACACAGCACACACTCATATATTATGCCAAAAATCACTTTTATTTTGTATGCGATTAATCGCGATTAATCTTTGCCCAGCACTAATTTATATATACATAATAATTGCACACAGCACACACAAAAAAAATCATTTTTGTTTTGTATCCTATTAATCATGATTAATCTTTGCGCAGCCCTAATATTTATATAAATTTAAATATATAATATTTAGGCTGCAAAATTAGGAATCACTTTAATTTTAAAATTGAGTTCTTGAGTGCCTTTGAATTAATTAATGTATTTATATTTATTACATTTATTTAAAATATTGATGTGCTGTGTTTTCGTCCAATTTCGTCCTTATTGGATGAGAATGACCCTCCACCTACTATCACCTGTCTCTGACTAGTAATAGCAAGTAGCAAATCACTGTCCATGGCTGTGACCATGAGTGATTTTTTGTGACACAGTCTGTGTGTCTTTAATTTTCAGGATGTAGTGCAGCATCTGCAGCAGCTGGGTCCCAGGCTGATGTCTTTGAGTCTGGGCTGGAGAAGGTTGTCTGATGGAGGCCAGCTGGAGAAAGCTGTGGCCGAGCTTCAACAAGCTCACAAATTACATACCCAGCAGGCCACTGATAAACAATCAAAACTGGAAAACCTGTTGACACTGTGGCAGAGGCATGTGTTTACATGTTTATTTGTTACATGGCGTGTGTCTCTGTTACCTAAATTACAAATTGGAATGGAACAAAAACAACGTTTTCCCCTCTGATTTTTAGGTATGAGAGAGACCTTTCGCTTCTGCAGTCCTGGTTGGACAGGTGTGAAACTCTATGCAGTTCAGATCGTCCCTACCTGAGCATGGATGTAGCAAATCTCAATAACCAACTTCAGACCCTGCAGGTGAGTGTAAAGTCAGAAAAGATGTTTGGTTGTAAAATATTCGGTTGAATGACTAGATTACAATGAAAACTCACAAAGTGTAAGGTGCTTCGTCTTGACCTGCAAATAAATCCTTGACCTCTTTTTTGTGATTTATCAGGACATGCAGTCAGAAGTTCCCTTTCAGGAGTCTTTGTTGGAAAGTTTGGAGACACGGGCAGAGTCTCTGTACTCCTCATCCTCAGAAGGAGGAGCCACAGAGATCGGAGATCTCCACTGCAACCTGGAGGAGAGATGGTGTTCTTTAAGTACCAACATACCAGTCAGGTAAAAACTACTTTCATTTAAATTAAATGGTTGCTTTTATCCATGTCTGTTGGTGTCGGTTATATTATTTATACAATATTATAATAATTATATTTAAATTTTACACTTCAATGTTTTTCCAGGATTCGGGAACTTCAATCTCATCTCGCTCTGTTGGAGCACTTCAGTCAGTCCTTGCTGGCGTTGAATCAGTGGAGTGAGAACTTTCTTAGGCACATTCAAAGTACCTGCACAGTCAACATTACTGATCTGAAGTCTGTTGAGTCCAAAATCCAGGTACATTGTATCTTAACAGTATATGTACTGTAGACATCTTCTTTTCATCAATGTCCACAAACTTTTTTTATGCATTATTTGTCTCCTGTTATCTAAAGGAGGACATGGCTTCACTTGAGAGCCAGGGTGAGTCAGTGGAGGTTTTACAGTCACATATAGATGCCCTCAGCTCATCTTTAGCCCCCAAGGACCTACAGCACCTCCAAACCAGTATGGAGGACTGCCTTCAACTCTTGAGTGAAGCTAGAAGCTTAGTAGACCATCGAGATCAAGCTCTGATCAAACTTAAAGCTTTCTACGAGATCTATGAAAAATCCAAAACCTCTCTTGAGTTATTCCATGAAGCAATTGAAGAGAAAGAGAGCTGGGATAGTTCCAAAACCAAAGATGTTAATCAGGAACTTGGGGAACTAGCTAAGGAGTTAGCATCTCTGGAAGTGCAGGCCATAAGCCTGGACATCAGCCTAAACAAGGCACACTTACATCTGAAGGGGGTCGAGGGGAAAAGAACATCTTGCAGAGAGCTTGTGGATGATGTTGCATTGAGTCTGCAGATGCTACAGAGGAGCGTTGGGACAAAGCAGAGCGAAGCCGAGGCGCTGGCGACATTGTGGAGTTCTTTTAGGGGGCGGAAAGAGCTGCTACTTGTGAGCCTGGCAAAGCTTGAAGATAGAGCCAGTATACCATGGCCTGCAGAGGTCAGCACACAGGCCTTTCAGCAGAGGTACACCTTTTATTGTCCTTGAACTGTAGGGCCTGTTCCACAACAAGTTTATAATTTTTCAACGGGGCCATTTACAGTACATCTCTGATATTGATAATGAGTAATGTTACATATAAACTAACAGCGCATTACAAGCATTACATTTTATCAGTATGTGTGTTCCCTGGGTGCAATCCCATGACCCATTGGGCAATTAATGTAATGCTCTACCAATTGAGCCACAGGAACATAAATATGTGGGTAAAATATGAATTGCTTTTATAATGTACCCATAAGGCAGCAGCAGTTATTGTTTTTTTCAATCGGTCATAGTAACTTTGATTCAGTAAGCAAGTCTGTAATCTGAGCCAGTTTAGTGAGCAAGTGAGACATATGACTTGTCTGATTCATGATTCAGGCTAATGGCTCCTTTGTTTTCTTCAGATAGATTTGCCAATCAGTTTGACCGGTTAATTTAAAAGAATAATAGCTTGCTAATTGGACATCACTTAAAATTTTATGCTCTATTTATTAACACATATATATGTTAGGAAAGGTGGCGATCCCACTGAAAAACGGCAGTTATGCTCTATCAATTTCAATAAAAAAAAATTGTGGATCTCATGAGTTGTAATATCTACAATGCTTTTATGTATAAGCTGAATAATGTGCCGAGCACCCAGTGGCGAAAAAAGGAATTGGCGCCTATGTTTGTTAAAGAGCACCTATTGTCCGATTCACATTTTTAAATTTCCTTTGGTGTGTAAGTGTGTGTTAGCACTAGCCTGACGTTGTCATACTCAATTCTAGTCAGAATTTGAGTCTGATACCACTCCATTGAGCTATAATTATGAGGCGTGTCTCAACCGAAAAATGCCTCTGCACTCAATTGGATAGACCTACGACCAATCAGAGCAACGGGGTGTGAGGCGTCTTTTGCAGCCTGACCGAACTGCTAGTTATTTCGCTACAATGACACTAACATTGTGATTATACTAAGTCTGAGTTAGCGAATGTACATCAACACCTACTATGTTTACAACATTTCGTTTATATCACAACATTAAGTATTTACTAAGTCATACAGTAAGACTATCTCTTACCATTTGTACGTTAGGTGAACTTCATCCACGACGATACCCATTACGTTCGCTTGAAAATATTGGAGCCTAGCATGTCCCTCCACTTATTCAGCAACCACGATTCTGGGCTTCCGAAAAAAAGGCTGGCAACGACCGCTAATTATATCCATCTCGTCATGCATGCCGAGTTGCATCACCATGATAACGTTACCTATTTCAGTTGCGACCAACTTTTGCCGAATCCCGTAGGAAGGACGGCAAAAACATCAACAAATGCCTTGCTCGCGTTTCTCTGTTCCTCTTTAAAAGTCAATGCTCTGTCGATATCTTTTAGAACAGACTCAATGTCAGAATCCACACATCTGAACTTTACAGCGGCAGCCATTCAACACACGCACTCTTTGGTGACGCGGTTCATTACGTTGCTGTTGATTATCTGTCCATCATCGTATAAAGCCCGCCCTGACAATTTGATTGGTTCGACCAGCTTTGGGTCTAGCATAGCAGCTCCTCAACGCAGAAACCCCAGACCAATCTTCCCGTTCTCAAAATGTTGTGGGCGGGGCTAAGATCGGCTGACACCCAGGCTATGTTAGCACATGTTAACAATATGCAAAAGGTACATACCCCAAAGTAAACAAAGTTATCATTTCCAATGTAAATCCCTTTTTTTTTGGACTACGACAAACACACTGATTGTAGGCAACAGTTAACTTCCTGGGATTGGTGATGTAGACAAGACCGACATTATCATAATTCCTCCCGCTTCGGACTTACAGCGTGTAAGTCGGCTCCTGTTAGCAACTGAATCTTTCAAACATGGTAAGGAGCGTCACATTTCCGGCTGACGTCAGAGGTATTCAGGCCAATCACAACGTACAGATTAGCTGGCCAATCAGGGACAGAGCTTTTCAAATCGGTGCGTTTTAGGAAGAAAGTAAAATCTGGAGCTACAAAAATTTACGGTATGTGGAAAATAATGTGTTTTTTAACCATAAACCACGCGAAATCATTGCATTATACCAAATACAAAAAATAATTTGCTTTTTAGCAATGAAATAGGTGCTCTTTAATATCGGTATTTCAATATATTGGTCATGGAAATTACAGGTTTAACATATTCCCAACCTCACCGAGTTTAATGCTGTTTCAATTCTAAAAAAAAAATATTGGATACCAGTTCAAAAATTTTCCTTTTGAATTAAGAAATGAACCTAACCTGATATAAAAACATGTTGAATTATTACAGTAGGACTCTGAATAAAGATATTTTTTTATGTGCCAAAAATGTGGGTTTGGTGTGAATATGGCTTTAGTTGTTTCTGCGTAAAATTTTATTTCTGTCATAATTTTTACAGTGTACTGACAGTATTTTGTATAAATGACAGGTTATGGATGCTGAAGCAGTTTGAGGAAGAGCTACAGGCCTTACAGCACAGTCAACTGTGGTTGGCAGAAAGAGGAGAGCAACTGGCGCAGAGAGACCCTGAGCTGGCAGGGGAAGCTCAACGGGATGTAGCTTTGGTCCAATCCACCTGGGAGAAAACCAGGGGGATTATTGTGGAGGCGTGAGTATATTAGGATGCAGGTCTTAATACACTAAGTTTCTCATTGAAACGCTCCGTGATTGGATAGACGGATGGTTTTTAAAATTGAGCTCGATATACATGACTAATGAGTGGGGGAGGCAGGACTAGACCAGAGGTTTGATGGATGGAAAATTTGACAGGTTGTGACTGTTGCCATGTTAAAATGCAGTTTAAATGCGATTTATTGTGTGTGCATTGTTTGATGGATATGTGGGTGAACCTCTAAATGGATTATATGATGTATTAAAGAAACCGAAGAAAGAGGGAGAGTGTTTTGAAATATAGCCAGACTGTGGATTGTTTGTACTGTACTGTACTGTACTGTACTGTTCTGTTGATACTATTAAATTGACCTACTGTACTTTGTTTATTATTCTTTATCAGATTTATTTTCAGTGACATTTAGAGTTTGGATTTGAACTTTTGGGCTCCAATGCATTTCAAAGCATTTAATTAATTCGCTTTTGGATTGCACTTCGATCTGGTACAGACCTGACGTCTTGTGTTTGTTCCCGTACAGTCATGACCTGTGTGCAGTACTGCTGGATGTCTGCAAGGAATACCAGAGCTTAAGAACCAAGATCAGCTCAGTCGTAGAGAGAGCTCAAGCCATCACTGTGGCCCAGTCGGACCCACACAACCCTGAGGACGTCCAGAGAGCTCTGTTACGGGTTAGCGCCTTTTTGGGTCTCAGTTGTCTTGTATGCGCATCCTATTAAAAAACATATTTATCTTGATATGATCATGAGCACATGGTTGTAATGTTGTTATCTTTGTTTGCTCAGCTGGAAGCAGTGAGGCCCGAGTTGGCGGCCACTAAGGAGGACCTGAATGAACTCATTGGTACAGGCAAGCGTTTCACCGGTTTGTTGAAGAAGCTTCCAGAGGAATGCCTGCAGAATGAAAATATCACAGCAGAGATGGATAACATTGTTGATCAGTGGCTAAATGTGAGTGTATGTCAATGGCGTTCCTGTAGCTTAACTTGCAAAGAATTGCGCTTGCAATGACAGGGTCATGGGTTCGATTTCAAAAGAATGTAGGGATGGATAAAAAGCAATATTTTATTTTCAATTGTATGACCAAGGTTTCTCATTGTGTAGATCTCTGAAAGAATGGATTCAGATATCAGTCTATACACTCGTTCTCTTGAACTGTGGAACGACATTCATAAAATGGCTAATGATATTGAGTGTTGGACCGCCATCTCCATCAGTGAACTTAGTGAGGGAACGGCCAAACTTCTGTCCAGTCATAATATGGAGGAACACCTCACAGAGTATAAGGTGAGATCTGTTTTTGCCAAACAGAACTAAAATGCATTGTTTGCTTTGAGCTTTAATACTGCAATTGAAATGAAACTTAATACAAGAGGGAAAACAATCATTTCTATGTATACAGCTGGATTTGGACATTAAGGAGGATGAACTGAAGATCTTGCAGGAGAAGATAACAGATCTCCAAGAACTGATGAAAGCCCAGCACACACACAGTGAGCTACAGGTAAACACAAAAAAACTGTACATGTATTTATGGAGAATATTGTCCATGTTGCCAGTCTTGGTGATGATTCAATTGAATTTTTTTTCCTGAAGGTGATAGTTGCGGACCTGAGAAAGCAGATGTGCCATGCGGCAGAGGTGTATGAACAAACAAGAAGCATGCATAAAGCGTTCAGCTCTCAGAAACAACAGCTCGAAGATCTCATCTCCCAGATTTCAGAACAGATAAAGATCTCAGAGGACTCGCTGTCAGAGTTTTCACTGTCCTGTGACCCAGAGAATTTTGTTAAGATTAAGGTTAGTGAAATGACAGAATGTTTCCTGATGAAAAGGCCAGAACTGAATTTATGTATCTAGTTTATATTAAATTGGTTTCTCATACAGTATAAAGCTATGACCAAGGTGGTCTTACTGGTAAAGCTAGTTAAAATTCCTAAAATTTGGAGACCAGTATCCAAAACACATAGGGCCCTATCATACACCCGGCACTATGAACTATGCAAGTGTTTTTTGCTAGCTTCAGCCCAGCGCAGTTATCACATTCAACGCTAATGCATGTACACCCATTTTTGCGCCCATGGGCATTCTGGTCTGAAAACAAGGTGTGTTCAGGTGCATTGTTGGCACGTTTCTATTTTGAGGCAACTAAAATAGATCACGCCATTGACCAAATAAAACCTGTGGCAAGTTGCATAAACCTTTAAGACTAGTCTTAAAAGTTAGTCATGAATTTTTTTCTTCAAGACTTATCATTACTGTTTTAAGGATGTTATATAGAAAGGTAGATTGGTCTAATTTAAATCCAAATAATGAAACTGATTAGCCATAACTAATTGCTAGTTAGTCAGACTCATTATTGAGACGCAGTCTTAACGTCACGGCTATGTTTATGCAACCGGGCACTGGTCTAAACTCTAAAGTCTATGGCGCAATATTGTTTTTGTTAATTAATGAGCGCAATATGCGCCTATAAACGGGACGACAATGCGCATTTGCTTATCACACACATGGATGCGCAGCCGCACACAAAATTTTTAAATGTGAAAAATTAAAGGATTAAAATAAAATAAAAAAGATTGTTATTGAGTCTCTTGGACATAAATGAGGACAGATTACAAGACGTTAGCAGACATAAAGAGCTGCTTCACCTGTAGCCTGGTAAGTAATTGAATGTTTTGCTGCAAATTTTGCATTTATTTAAAAATATTTTTTTTAAAAGGCTATCCATACATTTACAGCAATTATAAGCCTGCTAATTTTACTTTCATGAATGAAAGAAAATGAATTTTAAAGAGAACCAAAGGTTTTAATACAAAAAATATAAATTTCAATACAAATAATAAAAATAACAAAAATGTTTAGCATCAATCTTAAACTGGTGGTCTTCTTCCTCCGCTTAGTTTTTCAGTTTAAAAATTCCACCATCTAAATAGGGATGATGGGAAATTATACTGTCATTGGTTTATTGCATGTTACGCCCAAAACACACCCATTACTCATTACAAGAATAGGAACAACCTTTTTAAACTGCCCTATTGGGAGAAGTTTGCTAGCTGGAGCCATTGACTTCGTGCTAAGTCTTTGTGCTAAGCTAAGCTAGTGGGGACTGTGTCAGACAGAGTTACAGCACGCACGGAGATGAGAAAGGTATGTATGGACTTGTCGAACTCTGGGGGATACGGTGAAAAAGCTAAATTCCCAAAATGTAGGCGTGTTCCTTTAAGTAGTTACAAACATACCTTACAAAAACATTACTAATGTACATTTTGAGACACTGATGTATGTTAAGATATGTCATTGTAAGACGTTTAATATGCTAGGATATGGCTAGTCCGGGCAACTAGGCGGTTTTGCAAAGCAAACCAAGGATTTTATGAAATTAGGAATCAATCCAATCAGTTAATTTGCTTCAGAGCTCTTGTTTACTTGATTTTAACATTCTGTATATCCTTCTGTGTTGTTAAAAGGAGGTTGAGAGATCACAGAAACAGTTGGAGATGAGTCTGGACATAGCAGGTGAGTCTCTGAGGGCCCTGTGTAGAGCCTACCCAACTCAACAACTGACCCTATTGGGTGAAGCTGTGTCCCAACTGGTCAATAGGAATGAGGAAGTGACAGGACACCGCAGCCGGATCCTGGGTTCACTTCAGCACACTTTGCTGCAGAGCTTTAATGGTGAGTGATTTAGCAATATGCAGTACATTTAAACACACACACACACACACACACACACACACACACACACACACACACACACACACACACACACACACACACACACAATTTAATTAATTATTTATTTATATATTTTAATATGAATAAATCTATAACATGTCCTAGGTGTGCATAAAATACACAAACTATGGATGTGATTTTAAAGCCACTTACCATTAAATTGTCTTATAAATAGTTAATAATAGATATTTAATTATTTATGTTTGTTTGAAATGATTTCGAACGGCACTCCCAGACACACACCTGTGTCACGGATGCTGCCTCTCCCTCTGACATTATGATGGCTCCCAGAGGAATCGGAAGAGACTGGTTACTAAGACAACAGAAAGCTGTTTGCTCCTTACACCTACACAGTCCATCTGGCCGCACACAGCAACAGCTCACATGTATGTCTGCTTATGGACTGTCACTTTCTCTGTTTCTCCGTTCTTTCGGCAGAGAAAGCACAAGCCTTCCACTGCTGGCTGTCTGAGCTGAAGGCAGGAGTAGAGGACTGCTTTGAGCAAACATGCGATGCTCTTTCCATTTCATTCAAGCAACAGAAGCTCAAGGTAGCATCAAACTATAAGTCATGCATTCAAATTTTGCATCTTAGCGAAGCAATAATGCAAATCAGAAATATGGGAAATTCAGTATGCAACTCCATTTAGTAAAGTTTTATTGCATATTTCAAACTGGGAATCCATTTAAAGCTGTTAATAACAATGGTTTATTTGGCCCCAATGAAATGTGATTACCAACCCCTCTTAGATTGCTCTAGAGGAAACCATGGAGGGTAAGGAGCGCTTAACCAGGGTTTGCGAGGAAGGGGAAAGACTCTTGTTGCATCTAACAAAAGCCGGGACTGGAGGTATACAAGAGCAACTTGATTCTTGTCAGCATGCTTTGGACACGTTTGTTGTGGAATGCAGACAGCGCCTGCGGTCTTTGGATGAAAGTGCCAAGCTGCTGAATGGGTAAGAAACAAGCAGGTGGGGAAAACAGTGATATCTGTTATTTATTAAAATAATTAAAGTAAAAAAAAAAATTTCTTTAAAAAGATTAATATTATTGTTTTTAAGAAAGTGGGTATGCCAGACTATATTATTTATGAACTCATTAGTTATAACTTTATCAAATTATTTATCTACAATAATAAGTTTTAGGAAAAGTCTCAAGGAAACAGGAATGCAATTGACTATCAATTAAAACAATATTCCCACAGAAAAATGCTAAATATGCTTAATTAATTTTAATCAAATTTGGGAGAACTCACGAGTTGTAATATCTGTAATGCTTTGATGAATAAGCTGAATAAGGGTCGCTTCACATTTCGCATCCAAAATGGTGTGCAGAAAACACGACAGCGCCACTTTCCTCATTCTTTCCAAAGCTTAGGGTGCTCGCTTAGTGTCTGACGTTATAAGCAACCTAAGCATTGCGTGATGACGTGCCAAGCACCCACCCGCAGAAAAGAAATTGGCTCCTATGACCCGCTGATAAATGTATATTGTTATAAATGAAAACTAAGTACAATTTCCATATTTACAGTATGTTTAAAAATAAATAATCAATACAAGTTTTTCCTAGTATCCTAAAACATACTGTCATGTGTGGGGGAGACAGAACCCAAGTGCAGACAGCTCTCAACCAAAACTACTTATTATATAACAAAAAACACCCTCGAGGGGGCAAACAAAGACAATGATCAAACGTGACGTACACTTAGCGGGGCAGGACAAGACGAGACGAAACAGGAACACACAACATCATCGGAAGATAAACAATGATCCTGCACAAGACAGTACACACAAGGGCATTAAATAGGGAAGAACTAAACTAGGGAACGAGGAGACACAGGTGAAGGGCGTTTAACTAATAATGAATAATTAACAAGGAATAAAGAGGGCGGGGTCAAGACTTAAGACAGGAGAGCACAAGGTACACAAACGCAAAACACAGGCCACGTGACCCTCCACACAAAACAAGACAACAGGTGTGTTCGACTTCATGCGGCGCTGCGCAGACCGATCGGCGGCTGACTTAAAGCAGTGCATGCCAGTTAGTAATTTTTTCCGACCTGAGCTGGCGCTGAAGGCACGTGACTGTGTCATATGGTTTTAAAGAAGCGCAAGAGCGATTTGAGATCAGCCGCCTGAGTCAGCCAGCGCATATCGCAAAGAGGAGCTGCACGGGCTGTAATGACGACACAGCTGTTTCACGATTGGTCGGATTCACCACATGACAACAATCACGTGTTTTTCGTGTTTATTTTCATGCCCTCAGTTACATGATTGTTCCCAAGTATGTATTTTTATAACAGTTAAAGCTCTTTTCATGTAGTCATGATGTTATAATGTGCCATGTTCATTAAAATAAAATGGATAAAAAACTTAGACCCCACTACATTTGGTATTTAACTCTTTCCCCGCCAGCGTTTTAAAAAAAAGTTCCAATGGCAGCATTTTTCATGATTTTCACAAAAGTTTCATGCCTTCAGAAAATGTTCTTCTTGAAATAAATAAACAAACAATATACCAAATGAAAGAACAGACCCTCTGCTTTAAAAAAAAAACATTTAATTCTACCTTCATTAGTTCTCTTTTTATCACCTCTCAAATATGGGTAGGTTTCTTCAAAAACACCCAAATTTTGAGCAAAAAGCTGACATACTGTAATTTAATTTTTGTGAAGGACTTTTGATAGAGATTCGATGCAGGGCAATCTTTAAAATATAGTTCTTTCTCTTTCACGTGAGGCGCTACTTCTGGGTTGTATAAGTTGCGGAATTGGTGGATAATAGCAGTATTGCGGAAAGCCGGAAATTCTCGTCATTGGCAGGGAAGCGTTTTCTCTTAATTGACGAGTTATCTCGTCAATGGCGGCGAAAGAGTTACATAATATATGCTTAAGTTAAACTTCATTCCTGTAAAAACGGATGCTGTAAGCCCCTCCAGTTCCAGTCATGCTCATACACGGACATTCAAAACAGTATAATTTACATTTTATGTTGTTTACATCTTAAAAATCATGTTTACTGTGATAAAGCAAGCAAACGCCACGTGATCAGCCATGCCTGACGTAAATGCAGAAAACTACGGGAATCACAGCGTGTCCGACTTCACGTCTCCGCTTTCAGCTCCTCCCCGCCTGCACCCAGCTAATCTCGCCGATCGGTTACATCCAGCCGCAGCCGATGTCGAACATACCTAACAATAAAAAGGGCTGCCATGATCCTGTCACATGATACAGGTTTAAATACATACAGGGCTAACAGGATCATGAAACATACTGTATGATGGGGTTAAATATGTATTTAGGCGTAGCCCGTTTACTTCATATCCAGGCTGATCTCACAGAAATTCATAACTATTTTACGAAGTTGATTATTTGTATGAATGTGTACACTTTGAATTGTACAAAACATATAATTACTAGAAACAGCAAAACTGAAGTCCCACCCTTTAAACCCAGCATCACTGGAATGAAAGCAGATCACATTAAAACGTACAAATGAGATTCATACAAATTACTGTAGCCACCTTGTGGCCTAATTTGCCATGAGATTGAATTATATCAACATAATGATTATTATTTCTTAGCACTATAATAATTTAATATTGATGTATTGTTAAACTGTTTAATTGTGATTGAAAATGAAATAAGGTGCGCCTCTATCTTATTAAGGTATGAAACACGTATGTTCGAGCTGAGAGACTGGCTGCAACAGCTGGAGGAGAGACTGAAGACAGATGTTTCTCTGTGGGGTGAAAGTGAGCCAGGAGCCCTTGTCTGCTCTGAAGAGCTGAGAAGTGTGGAGGAAATCCACAGAGAGCTCCTGATAAGAAGGTACGTATGGTTGATCTGTGTGCATGAGGCAACATGTGTACAGGAGATTGTTCAGTATATGAGGTGATTATGAGCTGGTACACACAGTTGCCTGCATGTGTTTGTTTTCTGTATCTTTCCTAGGGCATCTCTTGAAAGACTATGTCAGTCGCCTCTCACACTGTCAGAAGGAGGATCTAGATCACATGATAATATGGCAGAAGAGTTGCTCTCGAACCATGAGGCGTTGCTGCAAGAGGCCAGGAGTCGAATCCGCTGCCTGCAGGAGTATCAGGCCTTCGAGGAGGCGTTAAAAGCAGTAGAGACTTGGTTGCAGGATGTTGAGGAGAGATTGGAGAAACTTGAGAACACAGAAGGGAATAAAAAAGAGGTTGAAGATAAACTTGAGCGAGCACAGGTATGGATAGGAACGTTTTACTGTAGGTAACATCTGGAGAGATCTGAAGTATATTCACTGCATGTGCATTATAATGGTTTTATACATAATAATGCAATTTTCAACGGACATTTCCCTAGTGCTGTTTGAAGGGGAAGTCTTATTTTTAGAGCGGTTAGTACTGTAAGTGCAAGTATGAAGTAGCTCTAAGTTGTGTGTTTGTTTCCTCTTATCCAGGATATCCTGCTTATGAAGGGCGAGGGTGAGGTAAAGCTTAACATGGCTGCTGGGAAGGCAGAGCTGGTCATTAAGAGCAGCGGTGAGGTGGAACGGGGAGTGAGGTGGAAGCTTCAGGAGGCCGAAGATGCTTGGGCAGCTCTATTGCTGAGAGCCATGAGTTGCCACAGGTGCTGTGATTCTGTGACCTTTGACCTCATTGAATTTAGTGACCTGCTTTAAAGAGTGTGTCTCGCCAAATGACCGAATGGTCAATTTATGCTTGCAATTGAATGGGAACAAACCATGTTGATGGAAACATCGATAGTAATATAATTACCAGGGCCATTTAGCTACAATGGGTCAAGAGTGATAAGAGGGAAAATATAGTGGTCTGTTTTTAAATTGGCAAATGTGCTTGACTGCAGGTGCCAGCCACCTGGGCTGTTATTCAATTATTGTTACTATGGTAACCATGTTATTAACTGGTGCTATCAATTTCAATTAACACCAAGGGTTTAATGATGGAGCGTTTTTTCTAATTATCTGTTGAATAATTCGGTCATGGTTTGATAGTGGGGATCAGATTGCAGAATGGAAAAAGTGTGTTTAAGATGCTACAAAGGTCATTGAGAATATGATGAATACACGATTTTTAAATGTGATGATATTTTATGAATTATGATAAAGCACACAAAGTTCAGAATGGGTCTTTCAGTAGATATGTTCACCCTTTGCTTTAATGATATCTCAAGCTGGCATGGAATTTACAAGTCCACAAAACCTGATAATGTTATTCCAGGATAATAAAACATTTGCATGCTTCAGAAATTTGATGTTTCATAGGAGTTAACAATGATCAATGTCACAAACTGGCTTATTTCCTTACTGTATCCTAAATGAGATCATAAGCTTTCTTTGTTTCAAATCTGTCAAGAAACATGAAACTAAAGTGAACTTTTAGAATTACATTAGATTTTTTCCCAATGTTTTTTGTCTGGTTTCAGTCGATTGGAGTGGACTGTCAATCAGTGGGATTTGTTTGTGGAGTCTCGGGCACAGTTGCAGAAGTGGCTGGAGGGAGTTGGGCATGAGGTGAAAGGTCCTCTGGAGCCTCAGCTTGGACTTCGGGAGAAACGAAAGCAGCTGGAGAGACTGCGCCTGCTGTCATTTGAAGTTGAGGACCATCAGGGAGCACTGTGCTATCTGGAGGAGAGCGCAACTGAACTTTACAAACGTACTGGAGACCCTGTCTTTAAGGAGGAGGAAATGATTCTCCTTAGGGCGCATTTTGAGGATGTTAAAGCTGCAGCTGAGGTAAATGCATATTAGATATTTGAGGTGTCATGAAAAATTTCATATACATTTTTTTATAAATTATTTATTGTTCCTATTTAGGAGCGAGTCAGACTGTCAGAGGATGTTGTGCTTGACCATAAGAAGTACATGGAAACAATCAGGGAGCTCACTGATTGGCTAATGGTGGTAGGGGAGGAGCTTCAGCAATGCTCTGACCCATCTGGTGACTCTCCCACCTTAAGTCGGAAGTTGACTGAAGTCCGGGTAAGAAATTGTAAAAAAGTTCATTGACATTTTAAATGTAAAGCCAGGTTTTTGTTGTCATTAGATTAAATGTATTTGCATTTAATTGCATTGTGTGTAAAAGACAAGGATGGATATAACTCACTTTTTTTATTCAACTTAATAATTAACAAAGCTGACAAAATGTTCCTCTGGCTCAGTGGGTTTAATCCAATGTAACACACATACTAAATTGTATAAATTGAATGCATTTATAAGTTGCTTTGGATTAAACTGTCTGCCAAATGCATACATGCGAGTGCATAAGAATAAGTGCAAATCCATTCTTTTAACCAAAGGCGAAACATGAAATTATGTGCGACATTGATATGCAAAATTGCATTTCAGTTGCACATAAGAGTATAGCTGTATGTGTGTAGCTGTATAAATAGACATTATAGACAGGAATATGTACTTTTATTAAGCCCATGAGGGAAATTGCACTGCAATGGCAGCCGGTTAGCAAACCACAGCATACATTAAAAACACATTTACAGTATTTACACTACAAATAAAGGAAAAAATATATATATACACCAATCAGCCATAGCATTATGACCACCTGCCTAATATTGTGTAGTCCCCCCCTTTTGCCAGCCAAACAGCCCTGAACCAATCAAGGCATGGACTCCACAAGACCTTTCTATCAGAACCAGCATTCACTTTTTCAGCAATTTCAGCTACAGTAACACGTCTGTTGGATCGGACCACACGGGCCAGCCTTCACTCCCCACGTGCATCAATGGGCCTTGGCCGCCCATGACCTTGTTACCGGTTCACCGCTTTAACTATATTGGATCACTTTTGATAGGTACTGACCACTGCAGACCGGGAAAGGTCTATGGAGTCCAGTGGCTGTTTTGGTGGCAAAAGGGGGAACTACACAATATTAGGCAGGTGATCATAATGTTATGTATATATACACAGTAAATGTACAGTAACTGTATCTGTGAGACCAAAGGTGAATAAAAGACGAAAACCTTTTATTCGAAGGTTAGAGGTTTGTATCTAATAAATACTCTCACAGGCCTTCAGATCACCGAATGTAGAGATTTTACAGTTTTTAATGGAACTTCAGTATTTCTGTGCTGATTTGCCTTTTTTACACCTTCTTCTCATCTCGACAACATGTCAGAGCATGAGGTGTGTGTTCAATGAGAGAGAAAGGAAGAGTGAAAAAGAAGATACCAGAAGCAGCGAGAGACCAATAAGAGGCGTTAGAAAAGGGGGGAGAAATGAGAAAAGGGGGAAAACTGGGAGAGTATATTTCTCTGCTTTTTACACCTTTCACCAGGATAATCAGTGCCAGTCAGAGAGAATGAAAGAGTGGTAGACAGGAAACAGCACTTCACAAAAATATCTATTCAGATACATAATCAGTTTTCCTTTTCAGCTTACAGTATGCATTTTGGATAGGATCTTACCTTTTTAAATCAGTTTATTAATGTCATCTGTTATACAGTACATTGTGGCTGATACTTCAGTTGCAGGCCCATTTTTGTGCCTTTGCATGATTTGAAAAAACTTTTTCCCATAAAACAAAAAATGTCACATTTGTAATTTATTTGGTAATAATGTGCACATTTCTTAATTTTTAAATAAAAAAATAATGTTTTTTTATTTAATGTCTATTCGGTTATAAGGGTAATGATAAGTGACACATTTTTATTAATTTAATTGTTATTGACCGCTAACTAACTGTTTGTAAATAGCATAATACATAACTATATCAAATTTTGGTTACCTTCATGACCTTTTTATATTACAAAAAATATTTTTCATTGAATTGATTAAAGTTGATTAAACCTTTGGCTCGCAATGGTTCCTTATTTAGCACCTTTATTTTTATGAGTGTGGATGAATGCATATTTAACTCGGCTGTGATAAAATTAAACTAAGAAAGAGAGAGAGAGAGAGAGAGAGAGAGAGAGAGAGAGAGAGAGAGAGAGAGAGAGAGAGAGAGAGAGAGAGAGAGAGAGAGAGAGAGAGGAGGTCGTGAAGGAGAGAAACGAGGAAGGATGCTTTTGGGAGCAGCGTTCGATCCCAAAAGAGCGCCAAGTGAGTTTTCTAGCGGGTCACCGTGAGAATCACCGTGAGCTGTAGCGACAGCAGTTGAATAACAGGCAGCCACCGATGCCGCAGTTTCCGTAGCAACTTTACCCCCCCTCTCTCCTCGCTCCCTCCCTCCTTCAGGAGCTGCTGGAGCGCGGCGCGTGCGAGGGACGCGAGAGGCTGCGGCGCGTGCGGCTGAGCGCAGAGAGAGCCGGAAGGCACACGGCGGCGGCGGGCTGCGAGCTGATGGATGGAGAGGTGGCGGCTCTGGCTCGAGCCCTGCACCAGTGGGAGGGAACGTCGCTACGAGCTCGCGACGCCCTGGAGACGGCCGTGACCGCGGCGACAGGGTCCGAGAGGGAACAGACGCGACTGACAGCGCAGTTAGAGGGAGAAATGGAGAAGCTGGAGGTGCAGTTAAAGGAGTGGAGCGACGGACTGAGCAACGCTGAGCGGAGAAACAGCGGAGTTGCGGCTGTGGAGGGATGGACGGTCGCCAAGGTAATTGAGGAGAGATGGAGAGCACGGGAGGGAGGGAGGGAGGGGGAGTATATGGTAAAAAGAATTTAATTATAGTACGGATTATGTAAACATGCTGTTTAAGGAGTCAACGACACAAACATTTAGCCAGTACGAAGTCTTTACTTATTTCGCAGTGTTTGTTGGATTGTGTCTGTTTACTATCGCAGCAGGCGCTCATGTACTAGCTCATATGAAAAAACACTGTAGTATACTTTAGTATTTACTATAGTAAACTGTAGAAACATTTCTATATACAGTGTTTTTGAACATTATACTAGTAAATATCGAAGTATACTGCACTATTTACTAATCTATTTACTACAGAATAGGCCTAGTAATAAACATTAAAAACAATGTGAAGTAATATATACTACAATTTTCTACAATTTACTACACTAAATACTAAATATTACCTATACTACAGTTTTTTTATAATGTGGTACACTATATGTATACAATAGTATGCTATTTATTATAGGGGTGCAATATATAATATATAGTAGTCTCATAGTGATATACTGTAAATATGATTTAGTAGTGTACTGTAATACTTTATGCATACTGAAGTATATTATAGGATAGCATTGTATTAATGAACAAAGTGTATTAATTTAATATAATACTATAAAATATTTTAAATACTATAAAAAAGTGAGTTGTTTGCGATATGATAACCTTAAGAAAAGACACAGCTCATACATCAGTATCACATAAAATTGTTGTGGTTTTGAAACCTTGACTTTTTAAAACCTTGTTATACCTTGAAACCGGTAACCAGCCCATGCCTATATGAAATACTATACAATTTACTATAGTAAATACTGAAGTATTGCACAGTACTCTATGTCTAAATGAAGTTATGTATTATTTAATAGCACAGATTTTTTAAATGCAATGTTTTGATATTTCAGTTTTCTTTCGTTCTGGTTCTCTCGCTCTTATAAACTATAAAGAGTCACTTCTGAGTTAATTCAATGAGTTGGTTCACTTCTGCAAGGGTTGTTTTTACTCTCATCTGCCTCCCTCTGCGCACATAATAAAAAAATAAAGAGCAGTTGTTTACTTTTTTATAGCGGTATTGCTTTTTAAATAGTGCTCATGTTCAAATCGGTCAATTTTCACTTTCTCTAATTCTGTGTTTCCGGTGTCCGGACTTGTTTGTGTTATGTGCTCGTTTGCGCGGCAAAGCCTTCTCAACATCTGACAGCTGACTCCCATCGGGAGCATGAGAGAGAGAGAGAGACGAGGGGAGGAGGGAGGGGAGAATGTGAAAGGAGGAGGGAGGGAAAAAGAGAGATAGTGAGAACGCAAGAGAGAGAACATGTCAAAGGCGGAGAGTAGTGAATTAGAGCCACAGAAGAGGGTGAAAGAGTGCAGCATGTGAAGTGGAAGACGAGGAGGAGTGGAAGAAGGAAGAGGAGGAGAGAAACTGGAGGAGGAAGTGTTCTGTATGGGGAAATCAGGGAAGCATTTCCCTCTTTTTTAAAGAGAGGCTTAGAGGGAGGGTGGAAACACAGAGAGAGGGAGCGACATGATCTCGGCTCTGTTTAATTTCAAACATGTTCGAAGAAGTGGGAAGGCTTCCTGCCCTTGCTGAAGAACAGAAATGCTTTTGTAAGAAGCCCCTGTTTTTGAGTTGAATAGAGCTGTGTGTCAATGCTCAAGTGTGTGTGTACGCACAACTTTGCGAGAAGAAGCATCAAGCCGATAAATGAGATTTCAGACGTCAAGCGTGGCCTCTGTACTGACACTCACTCCTGCTGTGTGTGTGTTTGTGTCTGTCCACCAGGGCGTTTTGGAGGGGCTTCAGGCAGCTGAAGTTATGGAAGAGAAGCTGAAAGCGCAGCTAAATGTGCTGTGTGGGTTCTCCGGTGATCTGGGTCCTCAGTCGGACAGGGTCAGCGCTCTTATCAAGCTGCACAACAGGTGAGGGCAAATGGTCACCGTATGTTTTTGTTCAACATTCCATTGCCTTAAAGTTTGTTTTGTTTGCAGACAGGTTAGACATGTATGATTCATACAGAGCCCCCCTATAAACACATCCAATGCTTTCTTGAATTGGAACATTTTGAATGTTGGAAGCTTTTATCAACCTTAAAGATTTTGACAACACACACCATCTAGAATGTCGTTTTGCATGTGTATTTAAATTATTGTCATCATTTCCAGCACTTACAAGCCTTATTTCTATGTAAATTAGGCTATTACATACTGTAGATGTGCCATATTCACAAACATCAGCATGATTTGCCTGTTACAGTTAATGTTGGCTCTATAGCTAATGTTTTTCCTTTGAAACCTGTAGAAAGCAGGCAGTAAATGGATGTTTGTATGTATTTTCTTGCATTAATGGCAGCGGTACTTAGGGAAATAAATGAATAATGTAGAACAGCATTATAACTGGCAAATGTGGGGTAAAGGAGGGCATTCAGGTGTCTGATCAGGTGACTAGACTGCAGCTGTGGAGTGTGGATTACAGTACAGTAGTAACATACTGCATAATAAAAAAAATTGAATAATAAATACTGAAATTAAAATACCTAATAAAAACCTAATAAAATACTAAAAATATTAAGCAGATTGCAGTGGTTGCTTTTTAAAATAATTAAATATAATAAACAAATATTTGGACAGACAGATAGATAGATAGATAGACAGACAGACAGACAGACAGACAGACAGACAGACAGACAGACAGACAGACAGACATATAGATACTGTAGACAGACAGATAGATAGAAATATAGTGTAGATAGACAGACAGACTGACAGACATATAGATAATGAAGACAGATAGACAGACAGACAAACAGATAGATAGAAAGATACTGTGGACAGACAGACAGATAGATACTGTAGACAGACAGACAGACAGACAGACAGACAGACAGACAGACAGACAGATAGATAGATAGATAGATAGTACACTAGATAGATAGATAGGTAGTACACCAGACAGACAGACAGTACACCAGATAGATAGATAGATAGATAGATA
Source organism: Paramisgurnus dabryanus (assembly GCF_030506205.2). Taxonomy (NCBI): domain Eukaryota; kingdom Metazoa; phylum Chordata; class Actinopteri; order Cypriniformes; family Cobitidae; genus Paramisgurnus; species Paramisgurnus dabryanus. The sequence continues at coordinate 18,799,304 of NC_133348.1, read as the reverse complement.
GAGTAGATAGATAGATAGATAGATAGATAGATAGATAGATAGTACACTAGATAGATAGTACACCAGACAGACACACATAGAGATATATATATATATATATATATATATATATATATATATATATATATATATATATATATATATATATATATATATATATATATACTGTAGATAGATACTGTAGAAAGATAGATAGTACACCAGATAGATAGATAGATAGATAGATAGATAGATAGATAGATAGATAGATAGTACACTAGATAGGTAGTAGACCAGACAGACAGACAGTACACCAGATAGATAGATAGATAGATAGATAGATAGATAGATAGATAGATAGATAGACAGACAGACAGACAGACAGACAGACAGACAGACAGACAGACAGACAGACAGACAGACAGACAGACATATAGATACTGTAGACAGACAGATAGATAGAAATATACTGTAGATAGACAGACAGACTGACAGACATATAGATAATGAAGACAGATAGACAGACAGACAAACAGATAGATAGAAAGATACTGTGGACAGACAGACAGACAGACAGACAGACCGACAGACAGACAGACAGACAGACAGATAGATAGAAATATACTGTAGATAGACAGACAGACTGACAGACATATAGATAATGAAGACAGATAGACAGACAGACAAACAGATAGATAGAAAGATACTGTGGACAGACAGACAGATAGATACTGTAGACAGACAGACAGACAGACAGACAGACAGACAGACAGACAGACAGACAGACAGACAGACAGATAGATAGATAGTACACTAGATAGATAGATAGGTAGTAGACCAGACAGACAGACAGTACACCAGATAGATAGATAGATAGATAGATAGATAGATAGATAGATAGATAGATAGATAGATAGATAGATAGATAGATAGTACACTAGATAGATAGTACACCAGACAGACAGACAGATATATATATATATATATATATATATACTGTAGATAGATACTGTAGAAAGATAGATAGTACACCAGATAGATAGATAGATAGATAGATAGTACACTAGATAGGTAGTAGACCAGACAGACAGACAGTACACCAGATAGATAGATAGATAGATAGATAGATAGATAGATAGATAGATAGATAGATAGATAGATAGATAGATAGATAGATAGATAGATAGATAGATAGATAGATAGATACTGTAGAAAGATAGATAGTACATCAGATAGATAGATAGATAGATAGATAAATAGATAGATAGATAGATAGATAGATAGTACAGCAGACATGTTTGTTTAATTAATTGAATACATTAACACACATAAATTATGTAAATTGAGGTGAGTGAAGGGTTGTGAAATTACACATTATAGTGTGTGTCTCAGTTGAGAGCACCTGTCATGACTGCAGGCTGTGCCTTGTTAGCACGGTTTTCAAGTATAGCAGCAAACAAGAAAAAAGCATGCTTGTCTTCCCTCCACTGTCTACTTGAGCCTCATCCACATTCATGTGTAGGTGTAAACACATGCTAGTGTATTTGGTGTGCGTCAGTTCTGCTGCGTTTTCACTTTTTGAGACCCAAACTCTCCCTCTGAGAGTGCCTGTCATTGAAACAGATGTCTGCAAACCTTGCGATTGACCCCCCCCCACAAGCACACACATATTTTAACCCCATCCCCCTTTTCACGCTTTCCCTGCCTATGACGGTATATATATATATTATATATATACATGTGTGTCTTTCTGCTGTTTTCTGTAGTCTCAGCCTTCGAGCTTCTCGTGAATGTCAGAATAAGGAGAAACTCCTAGAACAACGTTTCCGCTCCTCTCTGCATGATTTCCGGCAATGGCTGGTAAATGCCAATATCTCCACCGCCAAATGCTTTGACTCCCCTCATAGCATCCAGGATGCCACTGCTGCTCTTCAAAGGATCCAGGTGAGTGAAGGGGTTGTGGAGAAGTTCCCAGTCCAGGGGGGCCCATCCTAAAACCTGGAAATTGGCAAGATTTGTGGATTATAGCCAGTTTGACCACAGCAGGTTTTCATGTAAGAGCGGCCAGCATTTGATGAAGTGGTCGTCTATATTTAGGTCCCATGGGCCAGTTTATGAGGCCACCATTCAGCCAAAAATGTGCCAGACTGGGCTATTTATGACTTCAATTAGCACAACAGAAGACCTGTAAGAGCACAGGAAAATGGACGGTAATGATATATTACTGTGATGGAGACATAGTTAGGTCTGGATAAAATGTGTGGCCGCATGAAGCTTTAAAGAATTTGGCAGAATGTGAACATGCATGGGGGGTAAAGAGATGGCTGAAATTAAATAATTTTTTGTTTTTAGACAGACAAAGCTGAGATACTCTGCAGTGTCAAAAATATAAGCAAAGAGTTCATCAACTGAAGGGATGTAGTAGCTGAAGCTTATAAAGAAGACGTCCATTATAATGGGGTCATGTTTAACATACATTTACTTGCAACAGTATCACACCACTATTGTACAGCAATAAAGCATGACAGGAAAGTAAAATAAAGTGGCAGTAAACATAATATAAATAATAGCAATGTACTGTTCAGTAAAATAAAAAAACTCTCAGCAAATATTGTACAGTATTAACAAAAATAAATGAGCACTCATGGTACATAAATTGCAGATACTGTTGCTGCAGGTGCTGCTGCCTGTTATCTATTAAATTATATAAACATTTTATTTGTTACAGTTTGAAATATTTGTCTCTTTTAATAAAGCTTTTTAGGTAGCAATAAGACTTTAGTGCTCTCAGGTCTGTTTAGCATATGTTACCATACTGAAATCTATTGCATAGAATTCAGTAGGATTTCCCCACAGCAGACAAAAGATATTGCATAGATACTATACATACAAAAAGGGCGAAAGGTTAAAAACAGAGGAACTGTGTTACTGACAATAGAAAAAGCATGAAATAATAAGCAAGGCTCTCATTTTTTATTTACCACGGCAGACATTTCAAATATGGAACAATGTTTCTGCATGGCTTACCGCCCTGAACCACCAACACAGCAGCAGACATGCTTTGGGTCATACATAATTGCGTCTGTACCGTTTGAGTGGAGAAAGAAGAAAAAAGGAGGGAATGTGTGCACCTCACAGATGGTCAGAGATCCCCGCTGGGTTTCTGTCAGTGTCTGAATGTGACTCATTGCACTTGCTGCCCTCTGGTCTGTGATAGTCTACAGTACTTGTGTCTGTGTGCCTGATGTCTTGCTCTTTCTGCACCACAGGAGTTTATGAGTGACAGGCAGCAGGGTCAGGCCAGATTAAATGCTGTCCTGACGTACGGCGAGCAGCTTAGTAACGTGGTGGCTGCTGAGAGGGTGGAAGCTATCGGGTCCAAAACGTGTGCAGCCAAAGATGATTGGAGGAGCCTAATGGAAAACTTACAGAGAAGAGAGACGGCCTTACAGGTAGACCTATGTGTGTTTGTTAAACACAGCAGGTGAATGTTTTAAGGACAAAATGAATGAAACATTCTCATTTTGTGGCTTGTCAGATGTCCTGCCTGAAATAAAATTCATAAATGAATATAAAAATACTTCTTCATATTCTTTTTCGTAATCTTTTGTTGTGGCGCCAGTGAGGCTGTTGTTGGCAGGGCCCATTGAAAAAGGATTTTGAGTTGAATGTATAATGTGTTGACAGGTTCTGCAGTCTCAGATGCAGGATTTTGAAGCGAGTGTCGAACCCCTGCAAGACTGGCTGAACAAAACTGAGATGAGTGTGCAAGAGAGCAGCGCCCGCCTCCATGATCTGCCAGCCAAGAGACAAGAGCTCGCCAAACTTCAGGTACCTCCAGATCGTCCTATTGACTTAAAACATATCAGTCACTGCTGTTTACAATCCATTTCTCTGTGATCTACTTAAGAAAATCTGTGTAATTTGTAAAAGATAAAATATACAGGATCTGGTTATTACATGTCTGCTTGTCACATAAGTAAATTATTAAACACTAAACATTGATTTAAATAAAATGCAAGCATTCCTGCAGGAAATATGATTTTTTTTAAAGATGTAATATTAATTTGAGGTGTCCCCAGAATGTACCTGTGAAGTATCAGGTCCAAATACCCTATAGATCCTTTATTATACCATGTTAAAAAGGCCTATTTTTGGGTGTGCAGGAAAAAGTGCTGTTGCTGTGTGTGTCTCTTTAAATGCAAATGAGCTGCTACTTTCCTCCCAGTTTACTGTTATCTATACCGAAAACATACACTGTTTTTAAGACAGTCACCTTACTTCATTATTCATAATGAACATGCAAAAATTTAATTATGTTAAGTAGATTAAAAATAGAAATTTTGACCTAACTGTGGTCTTAGGATAATTGTGGGCGGGACCTAAGCAAAGTGATGTAAGTTTGCGCAGAAAACCTAAACAGCTTGTTCAGGGTTTTTTTTAAAAGGGGACATTTCACAAGACTTTTCAAAGATGTAAAATAAATATTTGGTGTCCCCAGAGTACGTATGTACTTTGTAGGTGTAAGCAAAAAATGCAAACGGTTGATCTCTGCACTAATTGGCAGTGCCTTGGTTGCATAGTGCAGATTAAGGGGCGGTATTATCTCCTTGTGACATCACAGAGGGAGCCAGATTTTAATGACCTATTTTTTCACATGCTTGCAGAGAATGGTTTACCAAAACTAAGTTACTGGGTTGTTCTTTTTCACATTTTCTAGGTTGATAGATGCAATGGGGACCCAATTATAGCACTTAAACATGAAAAAGTCATTTCATGATATGTCCCTTTTAAAAAGGAGAAGGCAGAATTTTATCATTACAGGGTGGTTGTGTTTGTGTACACACGCAAGTGACACACAATTATGTTCAAACAACATATAAAAGTGAATTTCTTTTATTATGTGACCTTTAAAGGAGCTGTATGTAAGTTTTTGACTTTTCTATATATTCGTAGATATTAAAGAAACATTCACATATCTGTCTCTCTGAAAAACAATGCTCTAGTCATTTATTCTCTTTTTTGTGATTAATTTTTTTTGTTTTGTTTTGGTCTATGTGATCCTCCCCACTGCCAGTTCACCCAATATTGTATTTCGACAGCTCGGTTGCCAGTTATCACGGTCGCTTAAATGAGACCATAAATGCGATCTCCGGTGGATGCAATCTTCACAATGAGCCGCAGATTGAGTTATAAAAATCAAAGCGGGTTTGTAATTTGCAGACAACAGAAAACATTGCAAACGTAAAAATGAGTCGATAAACTTATGCTTTCATCATCAGTTGCACTCCTATATGTCTGGCAACCCGAGAGGGGGGCAGGAAAAACATCTCCAATATTTTTAATTTAGGCAGCAGTACTAAGTTACTAAGTTAAACCGCTAGAAGTCAATGTTACATACAGCTCTTTCAAGCCAAGACATGAAGTTCAAACAATATGGACAGGTAGTTTAGTTTAATCAGTTGTTAATATGATCTCGCATGTTATTAATTAGGCAAATTTCTATTTCATTTATCTGTATTAAATTGCAACGCTAGCTTTTTCTTTGTTTTATCTTTTTCTAACATAACCCATCTGCCAAAAAAGACCACAAAGTATGTAGCCAATATTTAATTATCAGATGAAATCAATTAACTGTGCCTCTTGAATTTGCGGCACTTACTCAATTAAACTGGTTAAACAGAAACAGTATAAGATACCGTAGAGATAATAAAACAAGCCCTGTCTGTCATTATTGACTCTGCTGAGTCAAGATTTTTTTACTATGGAGGATTAAGATGAGATGGAGACCTAATTATTTTTTGTCAGAGCAGCGCTCCTCTAACTGCACTCGAAGAATAAAAACCCAATACAAAGGTTTATAATAATATGGAAGAAGAATAGAGGTTGAAAAGATAAATATTTCTATTTTAGCCTTATCGCAAGATCTTTCAGCTGTATTTTTGTATTACATTGTCGCCTGCTGGGCCCTTTTGTTTGCTACGTCGCCAATTACATTTCCAACAGTGTATCTGTAGTGTGTTGAGGTCCTCTTGAGTGATTATCCAGCCCTCCCTTCTCCCCATTCCCTGCTTTTACCCACTTTTCCTTCTAATCCTTTTATCCCCAGAGTGCTTCCAACATGATAGACTCTATTATCATGAACTGTGTCTGCCTAAATTACAATTTCACACTGCGCTCTTTTTCCATTTAAAAAGAAGCAAGAAATTTGGTTTGGGTGGTCTTTTGTGACCTGATGTATTAAGTACATTTAGTTAAAGTTCTCACCCATCTTATTGGATGTTGCCAAAGTCTTATGTTTTTTTCAGTATACGTGTGATTTTTCATAGCATGAACCCTCCTCTTTCTTTTCCTGTGACCCCTGCTTGCTTTGTGACCCCTGGTTGCTCATCCTCAGAGGTTGCTGGAAGAGATGCGCTCCAGAGAGTCTGAACTGGCAGGGCTAAGAGGGAGAGCACATGGGCTCTGGGATGGTCAGGGTGCTGGAAAGAGTTTTGTGCATCGGGTCTGTCAGCTAGCTGCATGCTACCTGGCCCTGAGCAACCTGATTAAGGTAACCTCCCCTGTGTACTGTATACCTTACCTGTCTTCTGTGCTTGCTGTTTACATTGTTACTACTGTCTGTAATAGAGAAATATAACATGCTTTGGTAATATGAAGAATTATACACTGCAAAAAATGACCTTCTTAGCTAGTATTTTTATCTTATCTGCCAGTGAGAAATTTTTGCTTGAATTACAGGTATAGCGGAAGATTTTCCAGAACTTTTGAAAAGAACCGCCCCTCCACTTTTTAAAAAAAATGCACATGCGCAACACTCCAGTTGCTCCCGAGAGGGAACGCCTATTAACGTGTGCACAAGAGATTGCACGAGCCTAGTTCTTCTCTTCGCTCTGTTTACAAATTGCTGTCGGCATGACTCAAACATTGAGATGTTTACTGTTTCTGTGCGGTTCGTAACATGTGCCAGAGCTAGTATCGCTAATCATAGCTTACATCAACTTTTACTAGCAGTGATTTTAAATGGATTTCTCCAAATAGCATGCCAAACTTTACCTGTCGAGTACAAACTTCGTGCAACCTGTGTGAAATATTCTCCCAAAAACACTCTGGTCTTGTTTCTTTCTTCAGAGGCCTTCTCTTCTTGTCATACAATTTGTAAAAAAAAATTCTCTTGCGACCCACAGACATTTTGAAAAAATACGGTGAGAATGCGAGCTTCAATGAATGGCTGAAACCGTAGCTCACCACACATATACACCTGAAAGTGCGTATGTGCAGAAAGCGAACCTAGAGAGACGACCTTACATAAACAGCGTAAAGCAAAAATTCACTTAAATTGTATATTTTTTGTCTATAAACTAGATTTATTTTCTTAGGTCATTTTGCTCATCAAGAAAACGCATCTTAATTTAAGACTTTTTAGATATTTCTACTGAAAACAAGACAAAAATACTAAGTAAGAAAGTCTTTTTTTGCAGTGTAGGGTTTTATTGTTTATATAACACTGAAATCTTGTTGACTTCGGTTTTAGTTGTCCTTTTTTTCTTGTGTGCAGTATTTTGAATTGTGAGATTCTGTTGATATGCATATAATTAATTCAGTTTAATTTTGAATTAAATTATTTTTGAGAATAGTTCATAAATAATTTAAGGTTTTGCAAAGTTTAATTGAAAGAGTTCATATCCAAAACTTAATTCAACTAAGTTTGATTTAGATTCTATCCTTAAGCTTTGTTTGAAACTGTAAATATGTTAAGAAAAGAATTATGAATAAATCTGAAAAAAATATAAAAAGACATTTTATGTAAAATTGTGAAAGCAAATGGTGCGGCTGTCACTGGGGAAGTATTAAAAGTTCCCATGCAAACCATTAATAAATAAGCTGGGTTTTTAATTAAAATAACCCAGCTTATTCATGTTGGGTAAATATTGGACTGAACACACCGCTGGGTTAAAAATTACCCAATGCTGGGTTGTTTTAACCATGGTTGCATTACAACGACCCAACATTGGGTCATTTTCTACCCAGCATTGGGTAATTTTTAACCCAGCATGTGTTCTGTCCAATATTTACCCGTTAAGGGTTAAAAATAAGTTACAGATATGTATACAATTGGTATCAATATATACCTTTAAGGTACCAATATGTACCTGTGATGTACCTATATGAACTCCTGTGGTGCAAGCTGTACTTTTTGACTTCTCCAAGATAAATTATGTTCTACAGCACTTGCAGTTTTAATGCTTATGACATACACAGCTAATTTATTAATGATTTGCACTTTGACAATTTTTTTGTTTTCCTTTGAAATCATGTTTGTGTCTTCTGCAGGAGAAGGTGTCCAGGGTAGAGCGAGTGGTGGGCGAACACCAGCTTTTCTCACAGGGCTTGCAGGAACTTCAGAACTGGGTTTCAGAGTCCCAACAGGTACTCAAGACCTGCAGATCCCTCACATCTGACAAGAGTGTCCTCATCACCAGAATGGGCCAGCTTGAGGTACATTTATTATAAAAAAGTTATATTTGTTGTGATACTGGGGCCAGAATTAACCAGCCCAGTTATGGAAACATTAAGCATATAGCAAAAAAACTACCTTTTCTACCACCTGCTCTTTTATGTTAGTTTATATCCGGTGTAACTAAGTTCCTTATCGATTTCAGGCTCTACTGACAGCCTGTCAGGGAAAAGAAATTCAGCTAAAGATGCTTATCACCAGAGGAGAGTCTGTCCAAAGAAACACCTCAGCTGAGGGTGTACCAGTGGTACGCAAGCAAATCCAAGACCTCAAAGACTCTTGGGATTCACTTTTGTCAGCATCCATACAGTGTAAAAGGTCGGACAGCTTTCTGCACTTGTAAATGCTACAGTAAATGCTTTGTTTGGTTCTACAGTATTCTGTTCGGATAATTGTGTCTTAGGTTATGTTGTATATTTGTTGTGTTTACAGCCAGCTGGAAGGTGCCTTGTCGCACTGGACCAGTTACCAGGAGGATGTCAGTCAGTTTGAGAGCTGGATGGAGCGAGTGGAAGAGAATCTTGGAAACTCAGACAAACACTATGCTGAAATGAGAGACAAGACTGCCAATCTGGGCCGTGCCAAGGCAACTAAAACTTTTAAATTGATTAGAGAATTGGAGCATCTCCTTCTGCTTCTAGGGATTTAACTTATATTGCAACTGAGTTGGCTCAGACTGGAAATTTTCAACTAAATGCCTCGTTTTTGTGTTGTACAGCTCCTCTATGAGGAAGTTCTCAGCCATTCCAGCCCCTTACAGACAATTGCTACCAAGGGTTCCAACATGGTTGAACATACAGCCACCCAGCAGGAGATTCAGAAACTCAATGAGAAATATACAACAATCAAAGATAAAGCAAAGGTATGCATCATGCTTTATCTACACTAAATGTGTTTAGTTATATTAGTCATGGAGCCAAATGTTCCATAATGATCTTTACAAAGAGTTCATGAGATGTCATTATGGCATACTTTATATATATATTATATGCTGTGGTGTTTCAGGCATCTGTAAGTAAGGCAGAAGAATTGGTTCTTCTCCATCAAGAGTACCAGCGAGGATTGCACATGTTTGAAGACTGGCTGGAGCAAGAACAAAGCAGCCTGGCTCTTCTATCACCACTGGATGAAGATGTTAGTTCTCTGGAGAATAATTTAAAAGAACTGCAGGTTAGTTTTGAGATGTTATTTTATCCCAGTTGTTCTTGTCAAAACATACATTACTAGGCCACCACCACCAGCTTTGATGTTTTAGCAAAGTTTTAATGTCAAAGTTTTAAATACAATTGAAAAACTACAAATCTAATGGTGGAGTGGTGGCCTAAGACTGTATATTCTTGGTCAACATTCTGAACACACCTACATATCTCCAAGCTTTTTTTCTTTGTCTAAAATCATCTTCAGATACTCCAGTCTCATTGTCCAATGGGACATAACTTGCTCAGCTCAGTTCTTGCAACTCGAGAAAGGGTCATTCCTTGGGGTGCTCCTCAAATTGAGGATCGGGCCCTGGAAACAGCCCAGACAGAATGGCAGGGTTACCAAGACCGTCTTGGCGAAACTAAAGTTCTGGTGGAGCAGGCCCTTGCGAGAGTTCAGCAACTAGAAGGTCTATTTCAAAACCTGGACCAGTGGTTATTAGACATGGAGCTCAAAGTTAAAGTAAGACGCCACCGCCGCTCTGATGTCACAGCAAAGGAGGCCCAGCTACATAATTTAAAGGTAGATGCTACTGTAAATAACATTCAAAAAATGTAAACGTTTTCAAAGATTCTCACATTTTTCTGTTATTCTGTCTTTTGAGCGATGGCAGATTGAAGCTGCTCAGCGTCAGACTGAGGTGGAGGGAATGAGCGCTCTTGCTCAGCAGATTGTAGAGGACGCTCACGTCAGTGGTCGGATCAGTACCAGGGTTACCCAGCTCACTGCACGCTACCATGCTTTGCTACTACAGATACAGGCAAGTCATTAATAGTTCACCCACATTTCTATTGAAATATAATTGTGAACATTTTGACCCTGTCTATCTAAAGTAATTTTTTGTGATTTATTGTTTTCTACATAAAATCATCCTACATAATCTAAAGAGCATTCTGTGAAAATATAACCTTGATGTCTTTAATATTGACTCAGTAAGGCCATGGCAAAGATTGAAATCAATGTAAAATCAATGTTTCTAATTGAAAATGATGTTTCTAACTATAGCCTGGATTTCAAAGCTGGGTCACATTCACACAAGATTTTTTTTATTTTTACATTTTTAGGGCCAGATTTACTAACAGCTTGTGCTAGCGCAAACATCATTTTGTTGATAAATAACGACTGTCGGGAAAAGGTGTGGTCTAGTTATTTTTGTGACTGACCTTATTGCATATCCATTTCTAGGAGTTTCCCTATCAGACGCAAAATTTATTGGAGGAGAGTATTTAAGTGATTTACTAATGTTTGCGCATGTGATATAACTGGTATTTGCGCCATTATTTAATGCCGAAAAAAGCATGTCTTAAATTATTTTGAGCTTGAAATGGCTGCAGTTTTTGCTGATAGTAGAGGCATAACAGAGATCAAAGAGTGTGGTACAAGACAGTGTTTTTTTTTAACATGTAACAGTTTATTTGAAATGCTAGAGGAACATATTATTCAAAAATATTGTTTTTCCAATATTTGCTGGAGGAAATCTTATTGTAAACGTTTTTTGTCCTCCAGTTCTTTTCATTGTACTATGGCTTCGTTAGCTGGGATTTCTCACCCTTCATTTTCAACTCAAGCGCATCAGGTGTTAGTAGATCACCTGCACATAAGAATCATCAGCTCTGCTTATTTGCAACCCTGAACTAATTTGCGCTGCTCATGGTAGACTGCTTGGTCATTTCAGAAATCAGCTTTTGCGCCTGTGCTATTTAATTTGCGCATTTTTTGTAAATAACCTGCTGATATTACCACTTCCATCTGAGCTTTTTTGGAATTGCGTTTATTTGCCCTGTTTAGTAAATCTGGCCCTTCATGTATTATTTGTAATGCATGTTGCATGTGTAATGCAATTGCATTGTGAAAGGCAACCAACACATTTTTCAAAATGTACTTTAAGTTTGTGGAGAGATATTCTAATTTTTGGAATGAGTAAATGATGATGTAAACTGTACCTTTAATGCTTTTTACTTACTGATGTCAGAGAATTATGCAGTATCATTCAATATATGAAGAGTTTGGTTCCAAAATGCGATAAATGCCATTTAAAAAAATATATTTACAGCCAAAATCAGTAAAGGTCAGTATTAAAAAGTCAATTCTTCATTTTACGCAAAATCCAATATACGTTGTGTTATTCTGTCATCTTTTCTCCCTTTTTTCCAAACCGCGACAAAGCCAGTCCTCCTTCTCTGCAGAATTCAATAAATCTGCTTAACCAATGACAGCGCACCATTCCATGCATTGTAAATAATAATGGTGGTGCTTTAAATACACACAAAATCCTAGTTTTCCTCATATACTTTGTAGTTCCTGATCAACAAACAAACAAAAACATATTAGTAAAGGTATTGATAAACCTGTGGTGGTTTTCTGTGGCAGGGAAGAAACGTAAGCCATCAAAATGTAATAATTTACGTGAGAGGCACATGGGCGAAGGGAAAATGCTGGCTGTTGCTTGTTCTCACACGACAGCTCAAGCTTCTGTCATGCTTACACATTGACCCCAGGGGATCTTATGAAAAACTTTCCATTATTTTACACAAAGTCAACAAAAATTGAGCAGGACCAAAACATTTTACAGCTGATCGCTGTCAAAAAAGTTCAGCGACGACGTCCCAATGATGACAGCAGCAAAGACAGTGTTCTTAATATGACAAAGTAAGTGTTTGTGATTAATGCCATTAATGTTTATTTTTTTTATCAATGTATACCACTAGTCAACTAAATGAATATAACATGACAAAGATGAATGCACATTTATATATTGATTTAAAGCATTTTGAAAAAAAAAACTTGGAATAAATCTTTGAAAATCAGATTATGGATTTTAATTTTTAATTTTATTATAACCTAAAGATGCTATGTGAAAGTTTGTAATAGAAAATAGTGGTTTTCATCTTGTCACTTTCTTGGTATAGAAAACAAATTTTTACCCCAATTTGTCAAAATGGATATATTGCGTTTTGGAACCAAACTCTTCATGTATAGTCCATATTTGTATGCCACTGCACCTCAATCAAAACTTTTGTAAAAAACACTATAAATCACATCCTTCCGTATGTATTATGTATGTATAATAGTGTCTGTTTAGTAAAACATTGGTGTCATTGACTCACCCTCTACTTTGCTGCCAAAACACACTGATGAGTCTAATTCCACAGCCGTCTAAACTTTGGAAGCTGTCCAGCGAGGTAAACCAGCTCTTGTTTATTTCCATACTCCCTCTAGGAGGACAAAAATAAAAGCAGTGGTGGAAAATCAATGTCTCTTCCACGGCGAGACCTAAGCTTGTAATTAAACAATATACGAGCCAATCTTGCCCATCAATTGGTGCTGCTGTTTCATGGCAACAGAGGAATTGTTTTTAACACTTGCTCTAACACCTCTCCTTTATGCCTGCTTCTGTCTAACATGCATACATACACACACACACACGCAAGCAGTGACACAAAAGAAAGGATGTAATTATTCTGTGAGAAACAACCGGCCATTGCGTGTGCTTCAGCGAAGGTCCATTCTATATTAGTTGCGTGCTCAGCACAGCGAAAAGCGTTAATTGGTGCCATGCTCGTGAGGGATCTGCATGTCAAGTGAAGAATGTGGTAAAATAGCTCAGCCCTTAAGCCCCCGCAGCGAATGGTCACGAGTGTGCAACATTGGATCAATCAAAACACTACATGCTGCTGTTATAGAGAAAAATGAGTGTTCTGGACAATGAGCCTTTCAAATTGTCTCCTTTGTCATTTAGGAGACCCTCAGACAGCTCCAGGAGGAGACGCAGAGCGTCACAGAGGCTCAGAATGCCCTCAGGATCTTCTCTGATTGGCTGAGTGGTGCAAGGAAGAATTTTAATTTTTTTACTGAAGAAAATGAGGCCCTTGACCGCGTCACCATGGAAAAGAAGATGAAGAGGCTGGAGGTATGGAATGAATAAAGCACTACGTTACTGTACATTACATTTCTGTAACTTTGACATGCATACAGGCTTTAGACTTCTACATATATTCCATTATTTAATTCTACTTGGACAAATTTTATTAGATTTGGTTCGTCATTTATAAACAGACTACAAGCTCTGTACATGTAATTGACACAATCACTAACTCAAAAGCCCAGACTGACACATCTAGACATATATTTTCTATGTATCTATATACTTCCATACAGTATGTACTTAATACACACTTGATACACTTAATATAGACTATACATTTAAACATACAGTACATACAGTATGTGTTTGAGTGTTTTTGATTTGATTTAACTTTAATTCGTCTTGGTCTTACTCAGTCAATATCTCAGTCAATAAAGATATAAAGGTTTTATGTTCTTTGCATTTTGTAGGATGATTTTATAGAAAACAGTAAATCACAAAAAATGACTTTAGTTGGGTTTGCACAGGGAGGGTCACATATATACAGTGGAGGAAATAAGTATTGAACGCGTGAACATTTTTTTCAGTACATACAGTATATTGCCAATGAGGTTATTCACATTAAATTTATACCAGACATCAGTATTAACTCATCAATTAACTAACCCAGCTGAAATATTTTGCACAGATAGGAAATATAATTTGGCGCATCACACGGCTAATGCAAGGCGAGAAGTTGTGGCTTAAATGTGCATATTTACTTTTTTTTTTGATGAAAATAACAATCGTTTTGATAGATAAGACCCTTATCCCTCGGTTGGGATTGTTAGAGTCCTTTGAAACTGCAATTTTAAACTACATTGAAATTGTAAACTGTTGGGGTCCATAAAGTCTATTAAAATGAGAAAAATCCTAAAAAAAAATTTCTTAAAAAAAAAAAATTCTTCTCGAATGAACAAAGAACGACATTTTGGATGACATGGGGGTAAGTAAATTATCATGATTTTTTAAGAAAGTGGAGTATTCCTTTAATACTGATGTCTGGTGAAAATTTCACATGAATAACCTCATTGGAAATAAATGTACTAAAAAATGTCAACGTGCTCAATACTTATATCCCCGCCTGTATATATATTATAAAATAAAGCTGAACAGATGAACTGTATTATGTGGTTTAGAGCTATTGATTTGCCCTGATTGCGCTTGCGGACACACACACACACACACACACACACACACACACACTACAGACTTTTACTCTCAATGGGCCTGGCACAGTTTTGTGCCCATATTTGAGACTGTAAAACCAGTGCATGTATGTGTGTTCACAGTCTCTTTGTGTTGACATATTGATTATATCTGAAAAAGACAGAGCAAAATTGCTTTTGTGCAACTTCACCCTACGTGCACACATACACACACACATCCACCTCACGTACTCCCCCACTGTGAGATCTGAGATGAAGGAGCGGCCTGTCTGTGGAACCTGCTGGCACAGACTGTGTAATTGATGCAATGCCCTAACAGCGTCAGCATCACATACACACATGCATGCATATACAGTGCCCACATCCACTGCTAATTTGGTTTAGGCTTATATAATAGAGCCCATGTTGTAAAATCAATGGCAGTGCACAGACGTTAAGAGCAAAGTCACATGATGTTGTTTTATACACACATGTGTGTGCACTCTGCTAAATGGCAGCAATATATTTCTGAAGTAATAACCATCCAATTAAATATACATTTCTTCCACAGTCCAGTTCGTGTTGTTCTGTAGCCCAATTATCTTTCCTCTTACATCGTTCTGCATCGGCGACTTTTCACTTTTTCTTTTTTTGCGCTTGGAGATCATCATTAAAACATTGGGTCTCCTTTCCCTGTCAGTAGCCCAGCAGTAGCCGCAGATTCAGCTGCCGACAGCCTCCCATGTACTACTCTTTATACAGCCAACAGTCTGATATCATATCAAGATACTTAAAGGTAAAAAGCTAAAGAGAGTAGGAGGGGCTGAATTTTCTTGTTGCTGGGGAAACCCCGCTGTGCCAGCCTAGATAATTGGGACTTCCTCTCATATCTCTGACCGCGGCTGTGCCAGGGCTCCGCACACAGGTGTCAGGAGCCTGGCAGGCTTCAAAGCACTCATCAGAGGTCCACTTCAGAAGTGCACACTCACAACCTGAAACTTACATGAAAAGAGGAGATCAGAGCCGTCATGAGCAGGACATACCTGTCTTGGTTGCACACTGGGGAAGGCCTACAGTGCACATCTTCTCTTTGGCTTCCTAAATTACAGATTTTTTTGTTTGTTTGTTATTGTTCTTTTTGTTCGCTTTGTGTTGTCTTAAAAGAAGAATTTTAAGGAATATATTTTGCAGTCTCTACAGGGGGAGATGGATCATGGTCATAGCTTGCTCAAAACCCTTCGGGAACGTTCAGAGCAGGCCGTATCATTTCTGGATGACCCTGGAGCATCTAGGCTAGAGAGGGATGTGGAGACGGGGCGATCACAACTTGAAGAGGTTATACTGGGGCTACAGGAAGAACATGCAACTCTGGAAAGGAGCATTGTGCTCTATAAAGATTTCCAAGAACGCTACAAGAGTCAAATGCAGTGGCTTAGGGAGACCCGAGCTCTGCTCAGCTCCACCGTAGAACCCAGGGCAGAACTTTACCAGAGAAAAGCACAGCTGGCTAAATATAAGGCAGGAGTTTCCATTTTGTGTCACATTCAAAATCTTTTGACAGCTTTGTTAATAAATAATGCACAATCTTCTGTTTGTAAATGTTTTTGTTCATTTTGAATTTTGTGCCGGATGTGTCCAGGCTGTGGAGCAGACGTTGCTGTCGCGTGATTCAGCCGTGAGCTTCGTTCTAGAGAAAGGAGAAACTCTGCTGACGCTCCTCCACTCCCCTTCCGTAACAGACAACCTGACTAGATTACAGACGGACTATCAGGAGCTGTGCTGCTCGGCACGTGTAAGTGCACATTTGCAGCAAAAGTGCTTTACCCAAAACTAAATTCGTAAACATACGGGTAAAGCATTTAACACTTAGTCTAATATTTTCACATGCTGATCATGCTAGAGAATCTTCAAGATGCTAGCAATTTAAAACTAAATTATATTTAGGGGTGAAGTACTTGGCCCCTTAAAGGTGACATAGAATGATTGAACGGGGTATTTATCCTTGTTCTGTGATGTGACATGTAGACAATTTTTTTGTTTAGGTCTGTAATGCCTTAGAAGCTTCCTAAAAATCTCTCTCAGATAGCTTTATTAGCGTGGGGGATTTTAAACAAGTGGTTTTGCACCTATTTGGCTCCCCCTACTGGCTTAACTTGCAATCTCATTACTGATTGGCTGACTTTGCTGCCACTCAAAAAATGTAGCCAATTATTTTAAAGTGGAGCGGCAGTGAGATGCCTGTGATGTCATAAGCATCAGTTTTTCAGATTGGGTTGTTTTCTGGCTGACATTTCTAAAAGAGGAATTTCTATGAGACTGAGATGTTTAGCATGTCTAGCACTTTTTGTATGGTCGTGAATGCGGGTAGACTACCATTATTCAACAAAGACAAGGTAAAAATGTTTTTTTCATTCTCTGTCCCCTTTAAGCTTTTTAATATTAATGTGGAAGCGTTTTGTGCTATTTCCTAAAAGATGGCATCCACTAACTGTGTAGTCACTTCAGTGTTATAATCCATATAATCCATCACATGCTTGCAGCTGTCGGAAGTCGCAAGGCCATTTCAAGCTTTGTGTTTATTATAGCTGCTTTAGTTTGAGTGCTTGCAAATGTCTTAACCAATTATATGCTTGAAATGTACTTCCAAAGACCCATGTTCAAAGACTGGAGGGCCATGTGAAGAAACAAGAAGCGTACCACAAAGAACTTCAGGAAATCGAGCGCTGGCTGCTACAGATGTCCAGCCGGATGGTGACACCTGACCCATCATCGAGCGCTGGCCTGGAAGCTGCCACACAGCAGCTAGCCACACATAAGGTGACCAGTAATAGGGCTTTACGGAAGAGCAATATACCGCAAATAACCAATAAGAAACCCACAGTGTTTACCTGAATAAAAATGATTTTCTCTCCTGTCTAAGGCTTTTATCGATTTGTACAGTAGGGAGTTACTTTTGGATGAGGACTCACGTGAATTTGTTTGCACATATTGTCGCCTCATTTCAGGCTATTATGGAGGAGATCGCAGGCTTTGAGGAGCGTCTGGCTGTGCTGAAGGAGAAGGGAGAGGAGCTTTTGTCCGGTTGCAGCGATCGCCTCCAGGCTCGACTTCGCCAGCAAATACAGAATCATCAGCAGGGTGCAAAAGACAGCTACTCAGCCATCTGCAGCACTGCCCAGCGTGTGAGTCCTCTTGCCAACACACCATAACTAGACCTACATTGTTTGTGCTCAAACATTGGATAAATATAGACCTAGAGTTTTTTATGACTGTGATTCGGGTAAAAAGTATAGCATTATTTCCCCACTGATTTATTTGTAGTTAATTCTTCAACACTGTGAGCTAAAGTTTTAGTGGTCATTATTATTTATGTATAATTTTTAGTTATTATTCCAGTGTCATTTTGTGTTTTGCGATTTTCCAGCATACTCAAGTGTGCCAATTTATTTCTGCACTGCCAAAACCTCCAGATTATTTTAATCCACCCTGTCTGGCTTCCTATTGGCACCAACTGCAGTGTTGACAAAATACTCCAATGCATTTGTATTTTAAATCAGACTAGATCAACCCTTTCCAGGCGGTCACTAAACCGGAGAGGCCTGGCAATGAAATTCTATTGACATATTGACTCATGCATACCAGCATCATTTCGAAAAGACCATCAAAAGGCACTGAAACATCATTTCTCAATGAAAGCGTATCATTAAAGCTGATGGAAATGAAAGCGAGCACAACCCCCCATTAGCAAATCGTCACTCCCTCCCTACAGCTCTTGCTGTATCCCATCAAAAGCTGCCACCTGCTTTCTACTAAGAACCCTAATCACATGCACCCCTAATATGGCAACCGATAGCCACTCTCTGCCATCTGACGCATTGCCTGCTCAGTCGCTTCCGTACGAACCACCCAGTCTATTAATACCTCACCCCATTCACAGTGCCAGTTTTATTTTGCCCATCAAACCCAAATCAGTCAACACAACCTCAGACACTAATACAACCCCTCCTTTTCTATTTACTAGTTTTGACCCCCTGTGAATGTCTCGTGCCAAGCAATGCCAGAACAATGCCACCCTGTAAATCCCGCCACCTGGCAATCTGGTCAATGAGTTCCGCAGTCTGCACGTGCCCCGCCAAAACCTGCCAAAACTCGCCGTCTGCCAAAGCAAGCCGGTCTTTGCCTGCCCCCCGCGAGGGCTTTTGAATTAAGAATGTCAATCAGCGTCAGCTTTTCTTTTCACGGGATTAGAGATGCCAAAGCATTCAACACCTGTCAAATGGGCTTTGCTTTATTTTGACCCAGGGTGTCCCACTCTTGTCATTTTTCTCTTAAATAGGCTGTTAATATCTGTCATAGTGTTATTAAACAGTTAAAATACACTGTGATTTTTTTCCTAGTAAATGGAACGTGTAATGTTATATTATGATTTGCCTCAGGTTTTAATGATATTGTTTGTATTGTCCCCATTTAAATGTTACAGCATTTTGGGGGGGGGGCATTTTACCTTAATTTCATAGACAGTAGAAAAATATAAGGTAAGATTAAGGTACAAGATTGGCAAAGAACCTCGAAACGGGATTTGAACTCGGGTCATGGAAAGTACTTGTGCACCATAAAGTACAGGGGTGGGCATTCCTGGTCCTGAAGTGTGTGCAAGCGTGCTGTGCGTGAGGAAGAGTGACACCCCAGTACGTTTACTACTTATAAACATCATATCTAGTCAAACCGCATAACGACATCGCTACAAATACAGTATGGGATTAAAATAAGCGAAAGCTACGTTACCTTGTTTCATCGACGCTTGGTGAAACAGCAGTGGATGTTTTCGGTTCAGATGCTGAATGTAATGTAATGATAAGAATGTAATGATCCCAAACTTTAGACATTCTCTGCCGTTTAGGGACATATTTACTCTCCGCCATCGCGCCAACCAAATTCAAAATGTATCACGCGCTATGATGTGCTTCCTGAACATTGAACAACAGTCCGTGTGAATCAGATCTCGGCGCGTGTAGTGCGCGTCATAGGAATTTAACGAGGCTTCAAGGCATAATTTTTCCCTCAAGGAATTTTTTTAATCGAGTTAATCGAGTAACTCAATGAATCGTTTCAGCCCTAATCCAAAGTGCCTTACAGTGTATTAAAAATGACTGGGAACCCATGACCTTTGCATTGCTAGTGCCATGCTTGAGTCACACTATATTCAATGTGGTTTTGAACCAAGCACACTCTTTTTGTTTGTACAGGTGTATCAGAGTTTGGATCGGGAACTGCAGAAGCATGTCAGTGTTCGTGATACTTTGCAGCAGTGTCAGCAGTGGCTTTCAAATGTGCATGAGGAGATGCAGCAACCTGTGCATACACCACACTGCCTACAAGAGGCCTTGGCACAGGTATACATAACTACATATCATTTTAATTTGTATATGTAGCTTAGTCTTTTCATAATGAGTACATTTGAAAGCCAGAAAACTAAACAGTATATACCACAGACTGTAGTACTGTATATCTTATTTGGTTACTGGGGGTTTCTTAAATCCCCTATTAGATGAAGCAAGATCGAACTCTACAGGAGCAGGCTAGTACATACTTGCAGCTGGTGTGCTCCTCCTGTGATCTATCAGATGGAAAGGTGCAAGAGACGGCTGCTGAGATCCAGGAAGTCAAACTTCAGGTGAGCAACTCATGGCTGGTCTACTCTTTTTAAATCTATATACTTTAAGGCATTAAATGCTTTAGGCATGCAAATGTGTTTTTCTTTATCTGTTTACCAAATACATTTGTTCAACTCATTTAGAATGGTTACATACTGTATACAGAGTAATCTTACGGAATGGTTATGTAAATAAACATTAAACAGTTTGTCTTTAGATATACACTTAAAAAACTGAAAATATACTGATAAACTTTCACCTGAATCAGATTGAGGAGAGGATGTTAGAATCCCAGGATCAAGCAGACCGCTGGAGGGAGATCAAGGACTTGCGTTCTAACCTTGAATGTCGTCTCCTTGAGTCTGAACAACTCCTTCAGAGCCTGTTGAGGAGGCCAGCTGAGCTTGAGCCAAAAGTTGCCCAAAATCAACTGGAACAGGCTCAGGTAAGCAAGAGCTTTGTAACCAAATGACAACCTTGTGAAGACATAAACGAGAACCCATTTTAACTGAATAATGCTTGAAGACATTATTAGCTTTTTTCACATACAGTGTTTGTTCATTAGATTGTCAGTGGCGGCCTATTGTGTATTGCTGAAAGCTCTCATGACATTTGCCCCCTGTTACATATCCTGGCAGGAAGCTTGATTCATTAATAAAGATTTCTCTCCAGATTACACGTGTGTTGTAATTACAGATGTGAAAATTGATTTGTCAGTGCCTGTAATAACAGCGTCCAGGCAGACCCCTTCATTGTGTGTAAAAATAAAAGATATTACTATCTATAAATGTGCTAAGAATCATCAACAATAGAATGAATGAAATCCTCAATTACCTTAAAGCTCAATCTCTGCCAGCAGCACATAGCATCGTCAAGAGATGTCCATTTGGCAGGATATCAAATAAAGACAGGCAGCATTTAATAATAACACCCTGTATTACTTGTCACAAAGGACTTTATCCAGGAGATGCGAGCCAGGCAGGTTGAGCTGACCCAGTTGAGAGAGAGCATTAATAGGCTAACGGCTGGTCAGGAATCCCCGGAGCTTATGGAAGTTGGACGTCTGCGCTGTGCTTGGCTGGATTTGGGCAGACAGGCTGCACAGCTGCTGGAGCAAAAGGAGGAGGATCTACTGAGGAGTGGGGACTATCATGACTGCATGTGCATGGTGGAGGAGTTATTTGACCATATGTCCAAAAAATGGGATCAATTAGCCAGGCATGAAACATTCACTTTCAAAATTAGTAGGACATATTAACTCTTGATAGTTGCCATGTGTTTTTGTTGATCCCCTGTACTTCTTTTTTAGGGGAGACATTGAGAGCACAGCTGAGTGCCTTGATGCCTTAAAGAAGTTATCTACAGACTTGCAGGACCAGAGATGTGTCCTAGATGATCTGAGAAATAATAGGCATGGGATACTGCCTCGTCTGAGCTTAAGAGACAGAGACCTGGTTAAAGAGCAAGTGGGTTACCTGGAGCAACGGTGGACCCAGGTGGAATCGCTCGTTCAACAGAAAATCCAAGATTCAACCCAAACGCTAGAAGAATTGGGTCAAATTGAGGACCGTCTGCGGGAGGCTCACGAGTGGGCAGAATTGCAACAGCCATCCCTGTCTGAGGTGCTTAAGACCAGCCCCCCTCCAGACTTGGCCCAAAGCTTTCTGTTTAATCACTTGAGCTTTTGTGGAGAACTGGAGGTCAAGCAAAAGCTTCTGGCAGAGGCGGTTTCTGATGCCAACAGCCTGTCCTCTCGGCTAGGTTTTCATGAGAGAAGGAAGCTGCAGACTTTGGTCCAGGAAGCTCAGGCAGAGCTAGAATCACTTGGAACTAAAGCAGCCCAATATCGTAAAAGCCTCAGTAAAGTATTTACAGGACGGACACAGTTCCTTCAAGCCCTCGACAGGGCAACTGAATGGATCAAAAAGCAGGAGCAGAGGGCTCTAGCTGGTGATCATGTGGCACTCTTACCAAGCGTACTGAACAAGCAGGTGTCGTCTTGTAAAAATTTTACCAGCAGTCTAAGAGCGTATCAGGTAGAGCTGACGTCACTTTGGGCACAGGGACGAGAGTTGGTGAAGGATGCTACAGAGGAGGAAAAGAAGGAGACCCTTCAGAAGCTAGAGGAGTTACAAGTCATTTTTGAGAGCTCCTTGCAGAAGAGTACAGAACATCTACAGCATCTGGAGAAAGCGCTGGTCATTCGGAAGTACTTTCAAGTGGATCTGGACAGGATCTGTGAATGGCTGCAGCAGGCAGGGGTGGCCACATTTCCAATTATTGATCTAAGCAGGAATGATGAGGCCCTTCAGAACCAGTTGACCAAGTTTCACCAGCTTCTGGATCATGCTTCTGAGTATGAAAACCTTTTGCTTATTGTCCAGAGGACAGGACAAGAGATTCTTCCGACCTTAAATGAGGTGGACCATTGCTACCTGGATGAAAAACTCAATGGCCTTCCACAACAGTACAATGACATGCTATTGTTGGTCAGAGAGAAATGTGATAGGATTCAGCAAATGCTTTCAGAGCGCAAGGAATTTGAGTCCCTCATTGATGTTACACGTAAAGCTTTGGAAGAACTTAAGGACAAGTGTGATGCTTTGGAGAATCGGTCAGCCAATCAAAGTCTTGAAGAGGGAAAAAGACTGCATAACAGTTATGAAGATCTCCTTAAAGGTCTTGGTAATCTCTTTCAGGGATTAAAAGATCTTAGGGGTAAAACACAGAATTTCCTTAGCTTGGGACAGCCATATGCACCTGAAGTCATTGATCAGCTGGTTGGCCTTCATAGCAGGCTCAACCAGCAGATAGAATATAAAATGAAGGAATTGCAAAAAACTTTAAACTTGTTAGATAATCATAGAGGAGTTATTGAAAAAATGGATAATAGCATCACTACATTGAAGGAACAGCTTGATAAACTTGACTCAGAGGTCGGATCAGATGCCATGGAGAGATTATCTACATTATACAACCTATCAAAGGTCCTAGACGAAATTCATTTCTATCCAGATGGTCTCATAGTGCAAACTGAGGACCTCAACCAGCACTTTAACCCAGAGACCCTTAAGACTCAGGTTATTTTCAGGGAGGAACAACTTCTTACCTTAAAGCAAAGAATTAATTCATACATAGACGAGTTTGAGAAATCTTTTTCGGAAAATAAGGATTTTCAAACTAATATAATAAAATCAATAGACTGGCTTAAGAATCTTAGGGATCAATTAAAAAGTCCTTTAATGTTTGAAGAAGCAAAAATTGAGCTTGTGCAGAAGGAGGTCAGGTCGCTATTGACACTTCAAGAAGAAATGAAATCTAGGTTTAGGGTATTAGATGCTATAACTTATGAAGAGAAACAGAAGTACATCAATAATCAACAGCCATTTCCAAAGCTCTTTGAAACTACTTTAATGGATGTTCCAAAACTGAAGGCTGAGATTCAACAAACTTTCAGTACCAAACAGGTAAGATTAGATTTAATCCTTACATATTGCATATATATTAGAATTTTTAATGCATTGCAGAATGCAAACTGTATTTCTTTAAACTGTTATGTTTATCATCAGGTGGCATTGCAGTCCATTCTAGCCCTGCTTCAGAAATACCAGCATGCCTTGCATTGTATCCAGCAGTGGTTTGAGGATGCTGGTGGTCTACTGGAGCAGGCTCCCTGTAAAGTCGACCTGGAAAAACATCCAAACTGTCTTAATGACTTAGAAAAAGTGACAGCCCAGGAACAGACTGTGAAGAACATGGTGCAGGAAATGCAAGCTTTAATCCCTCAGATGAATGACTTTTTGAGCCCTACTGTATTGAAGCAAATCCAGCAATATTTTAATGAGTCTTATCACAAGACCGCAGAAATCCTTGAGCGGCTGAAAGATCGTCAGGACAGCTTGCAACGGTAATGCTAAGGAGATTGTAGCTTGTGTATCTGCCTTGTTATGTTAACAGTAATATGACAAACATTTCCTATATTGATTTAAAGACATATATGTATACACCTGTTGTTTTGATAGATGCATAGCTCAGTCAAGATTAATCCAGGAAGAGATCGATGAAGTTATCAGACAGATGAGTGAAGTTGAGAAAAGGATGGAAGATTTTACAACGGCCAATGCAAACTCTGTACAAGAGGCAGGAGACAAGCTCTGCTCGTACCAGGTCTGTAGCAAGCATGTAATACACAGAATTTGGTATGCATCAAGTTTTTATTAGGGTTACTTACAATGTCCAATGTTTTTTCTACAGGGAATTGTTTCACAAGTTCAGGGTTTTGAAGACACGCTGAATAGATTAAAAGCACAGGCAGCACAGTTTGATCCCCTTGCCATAAACAACACTTTATCACAGTCAGTGTGTTCATTGGGACATCGATGGACTCGCCTTTGCAGTGTTGCTAAAGCCCAGGAAAAAGTCCTCAAGGACTTTGCACATAAATGGAGATGCATCAGTGAGAAGGTATTATTTAAAGGACTTAACCAAAGAAATGCAGTTGTGCAAATCAGGGACAGGACTTAAACAGACTAAAATATATTAAATGAATATTTTTTTTAAATATTTTTTAAAAATATTTTTTAAATAAAATAAAATAGCATATACAGGTACTGGTCATAGAATATCATAAAGTTGATTTATTTCACTAATTCCATTCAAAAAGTGAAACACAGACTGATATATTTCAAATGTTTATTTCTTTTCATTTTGATGATTATAACTGACAACTAAGGAAAATCCCAAATTCAGTATCTCAGAAATTTAGAATATTGTAAAAAGGTTAAATTTTGAAGACACCTGGTGCCACACTCTAATCAGCTTATTAACTCAAAACAAAGGCCTTTAAATGGTCTCTCAGCCTAGTTCTGTAGGCTACACAATCATGGGGAAGACTGCTGACTTGTCAGTTGTCCAAAAGATGACCATTGACACCTTGCACAAGGAGGGCAAGACACAAAAGGTCATTGCATAAAAACTGGCTGTTCACAGAGCTCATTAATAGAGAAGCGAAGGGATGGAAAAGATGTGGTAGCAAAAAGTGTACAAGCAATAGGGATAACCACACCCTGGAGAGGATTGTCAAACAAAACACATTCAAAAATGTAGGGGAGATTCAGAAAGAGTGGACTGCAGCTGGAGCTGGAGCTTCAAGAACCACTACGCACAGACGTATGCAAGACATGGGTTTCATCTGTCGCATTCCTTGTGTCAAGCCACTCTTGAACAACAGACAGCGTCAGAAGCATCTCAAAAACAAAAAGGACTGGACTGCTGCTGAGTGGTTCAAAGTTATGTTCTCTGATAAAAGTAAATTTTGCATTTCCTTTGGAAATCTATGGGGTATTGTGAAGAAGAAAATGCAATATGCCAGACCCAACAATGCAGAAGAGCTGAAGGCCACTATCAGAGCAACCTGGGCTCTCATAACACCTGAGCAGTGCCACAGACTGATCAACTCCATGTCACGCCGCATTGCTGCAGTAATTCAAGCTAAAGGAGACCCTACTAAGTATTAAGTGCTGTACATGCTCATACTTTTCATGTTCAGTTGGCCAAGATTTCAAAAATCCTTTCTTTGTATTGGTCTTAAGTAATATTCTAATTTTCTAAGATACTGAATTTGGGATTTTCCTTAGATGTCAGTTATAATCATCAAAATTAAAAGAAATAAACATTTAAATTATATCAGTCTGTGTGTAATGAATGAATATAATATACAAGTTTCACTTTTTGAATGGAATTAGTAAAATAAATCAACTTTTTGATGATATTCTAATTATATGAACAGCACCTGTATAATGTACTAGAATATACTGTAGATTAGACCAGGGCAGGACAGGCAGTGGCCTGAAAATGATGTAATGTTTGGCAATGGCAGTCTATTACAGAAATAGCACAACATTATTATTCCGCTTATACAACGACTATCACAGATATTCATATCCAGGCATCCATAGCAATATGGAAAATGTTAGCAGTGATTACATTTAAAAGCGGCTTTATTTATTTTCAGCAGCACAACGTATTTGTGCCGTGTCTTTGAAACCTAACCCTATTTCATTGTTTGGCGGAGGTTATGACATCACCCGCTATGAATGAGTCATGGGTGTTGCAGAACTTAATGTAACACAGAGTTTATTATTCTTTGTTAAGAGCTCTTTAATGTCATGCGGTACAAGCATACTGTTAAAGCTGCTACAGTATATTGTGACTTCTGAGGCTGACAGCTTTACATTTACTTTTTTATTTATTATTGCGAATAAATAGTTATTACACTTTATTAATTTTTATACCTGTTTTCCTTTTAATAGAATTTGCAGTTAAAATATTCCATGCCTTTACAAATCTAGTTGAATAAAAGCCCAAATTATATATATAACATTTAGAGAAATATTTCTTATTTCTTTATATAGTAATTATAAGTAAGACCATTTTTTGGGGAGATTAACCCATCTTGCATCTCTGTCATTAGCTGGAGAAAATGCGGGCTGTGTCTGAGGACCTGCACAGTCGTGTTCCTGACAGCATGGTGGAAAAGGCCTCCAGTATGGCAGCACTGCAGAGCCTGCTGGAGTACCATGACTCATTCAGCAGAGAGGTGGAGAGAGAGAGTAGCGCCCTTACCCTCCTCAGACACCATGTGCTCAGCCTCTCCCTCCATCCTCACGCCATCCACCATGACCAGAAGACCCCTTGTCTGCAAGAGATTCAGAACATTCAGGAGAAATATGACAAGTATGAAAAATAAAATCAGACTAAGACATACATGGATTTATGTTATTCATACATCAGTTCATTCATCTAACCAGCCAACCATCCATCCATTGCTCATCCACCTAACCATCCATCCAGGCTTCTATCCATCTATCTACCGACCCATCCATCATTTATTCATCCAATTATCCATATACCTATCTATCCATCCAAGCAACCTTCAATTCATACTGTACACCAGTACATTCATCTATTTGTACATCAATCCATGCATCCATTCCTCCACACTGTGAACATTGTCACATATATTCAGGAAACATTTATTTAACAAATTATTAATTTTTGTACACTAACGGTTGTATTTTAAAGTATATATTTTTTGCACACAGTCTGTTGCAGCAGGTATGTGCTAGCAGGCAGCAGGTGCAGGTGGAGCTGTTGGAGCGGGAGGAGGTGGTGAGGGAGCTGGGCCTGTTGAAGGGCTGGATACAGGACACCCAGGGGCTACTGCTGAGTCCTACCGCAGACCTTGATACTTTGTTCACTGACCTGGAGGTATTGCAAAGAACCTAATAGTAATGGTATACACATAGTACTAGTGATGTATAGTATTTGATGTATTCTGCCAGGCTAATAATTGCAGTACATTTTGCAAAGAGGATCGAAATTGAATAGTAATTGTACCTGCTTGGTCGATTATCTTTAAGGGAATTTTGTAAATAAACTATCACCCACTGATAAAATTGCATAATATACAGATTTATGGTATAGATATACATTAGCAGATGTTGGATGTCAGTGTGTTGTGCATGTTTTTGTTATCTCTGACAGATGGCTCATGGAGGTATGCAGTCTCACCGGCAGACCCTGGAGCAGAT
This sequence comes from Paramisgurnus dabryanus, assembly GCF_030506205.2. Classification (NCBI taxonomy): domain Eukaryota; kingdom Metazoa; phylum Chordata; class Actinopteri; order Cypriniformes; family Cobitidae; genus Paramisgurnus; species Paramisgurnus dabryanus. The sequence continues at coordinate 18,771,309 of NC_133348.1, read as the reverse complement.
TGCTGATCATCAGCAGATGAAATACCAGGACCTCCACGCTACCCTTCCTTCTGAGATTAGCACTCAGCTGGCAGAGGTCACACTGGCACTGGGTTCAGCAGAAGATCAGGTACCTTCATTCATACACCTACATAATCGAACACAATTTAATCTCATCTCGTCATCACATCACTGTCTGTTTCTCCTGGGTTCAGGTGCAGGCACGAGAAAGAGAGGTCCAACACAGCCGGGACATTAAGGAAGACATCCATTCAAGACTTCAGGATATTGCAAAAAAAGTCAAGCTCATTTCTTTGAAACTCAAGCAGAAGGCTGTGGATGTTGAGGAGGCTAAAGAAGAGACGGAAGTATGAATATGTTCCTGTAGCTAAATTGGTGGGGCATTGTGTTAGCATTGTAAAAGTCATGGGGTTGATTCCCAGTAAACACACATACTGAAATGTATACTCTGTGTATGTCATACTTTCCATGTATAAATGGAAAATCTTTTCTGGTTTCTAAAGTGTACACTTCTTGTATATGCCATTTTTTAACTTTGTTCTTTTGGTTTCTATCTCTCTTAATCCAGGCTCTGTTTGAGGAGTTGGAGGAGTGTGGTCGTGCTCTTTCTGAGTTGGACATTGTAGTGCGAGAGTTTGGGGAGCAGAACCCTCTGCTGGCCAAGCAGCTGAGCTTCAGCCTCAGCAAACTGAATGAGCTTCACGCTCAGACCAGCAGGCTGGCAGAGAAAAGAACCACAAGCCTTCACAAGGTCAGACATAATGCTTCACACGCATTAAATTAGCTTATTATACACAAAAAATGTGTTTGAGCATAATGTTACAGTATGTATGCAAGAGGATGTGTTGCTAAAATAAACACCTAGACTCCAAGAATAGACATCTTTATAACAGGATACATATATATTTCCATACTTAACTAATGTTTTTGGAACTCCAGATAAAATATTGTATATTTAAAGACCTTGGTGGCTAGGGATAGTTTACCCAAAAATGAAAATTCTGTTATCATTAACTCTCTTATCAGAAGCCCCATTGACTTCCATAGTAGGATAAAAGAATTCTATGGAAGTCAATGGTGCTTTTGATCGGTTTGGTTACAAACATTGCTCAAAATGTCTTCATTTGTGTTAATCACACAATTTTCATTTTTGGGTGAACTCAAGGGGTGTCAAACTCAATTTCATCCTGGGCCACATCAGCATAGCGGCTGCTCTTAAAGTGCCAGTTGTATTAATAAGACTATGAATGTATCAACTCTTTTATTTCATTGCATAGTTACCTCTGCATTCAAATACTACTGGTTTTGTTAATAACTCAATTAATACCTAGCTTTGAAATTAGAAGCCCAGGAAAAATAATGACAAAGTGTTTTTAAGTGTGCAAAAATGAGTTTAAAAATAAATGTGCTTGTGCTCTCTCCTGCAAGCATCAACATTATCACTCCTTAATTACATTAAATTATCAAAAAAGACTTTGGCGAAGGGTTACCAACCTTCCCGTATTACCCAGGACGTCCCGTATTTTATTCCTAATTTATTTGTCCTTAACAAGATGTCCCGCATCCCGTTTTTTCACTGCTGCGCAGATCTAACCAGTGGCTGATACACTGTCAGAAAAAAAGGTACAAAACTGTACCTTTTTTGTCGCTGGGGTGGTACCCCAAAGTACTGTTTTGTACCTTTACAGGTATATAAACATAATACAATGTTGCTTCTTTTGGGGTAGATTACTGTTCCTTAAGGATCTATTTTGTACCTTTAAAGGTACAGTTAACTGTTTTGTACCCCTAAAATTGTACCCCTATAAAATACTGTTCCTTAAGGTACACAAAAGGTCCTTAGATTATAATTTTGTACCCCATAAGGTACAACACTTAAATGTGTTTTATACCCAAAAAGGTACATTTTAGGGTACCACCCCAGCGACAGAAAAAGGAACAACTTAGTACCTTTTTTTCTGACAGTGTACATACTTTTTCAACTTCATGTGGTGCCACAAGAACCGAGAGGCAGATAACATCAAAATCCTGCAAGAGCGATTCGAGAAATCATAGAGAGGAGACTGCTATCAAAATGCTCTCGCGGTACTTTGATGTCACCCATCGGGCAGTTCTTGCGGCATCACAAGCAGCAACAGCAGCAGTGCTGAATCACGACACTTGAGAATGATCTCCAATACTTTTTATCAAATCACAATCAGTATACGTTTAAGAGGGTCAAACAATACGATTTCATGTTTTCTTTTTTTTATATAGTTGGATATTTAGGTGTTTGCGCATGAATTACATAGATCTGCATAGTTACAAAGTTCAGTCTCAATTCTGAAGAGATAGCTGATCCAGATTGGCTTAAAACGCCTCAATCTTAAATGCCTATTAATAAACCTAATGTATGTTGCCAAGGCATAAGAGTTATAAAATAATTTCTAATTAGGAGATTAGCTATCATTTTGACAAATGGATTAAATACGTATACACAAAACCAAATCCGCACTGCTGCGGCAGACCACCGTTTGTCCCGTATTTCAGAGTGAGAAAGTTGGCAACCCTACTTTGGCGGGACAAAAATTTGTTGTGGCGGGCGCTAAAAAAAATCAATCCATGAAATACTCTGAAAAAAATAAAACTTATTATAACAATAAAATAATTTGTAGCTCTTGCGGGCCACATAAAATGAAGTGGCTGGCCTGATTGAGTTTCACATTCTGCTTTAACTGTTTTTTTCACAAATGAACACTGTTCTTTGCAGTATCCTGTCTCCTGGTTCAACAACTTATGTCTTCACCTGTTTTCTCGATTCTAGGCTGAGAAGAACTTTGAAGAATTCAACGAAATGCTGATCTTAACTCTAAACTGGACAGAGAAAGCAGAGACTGTGGTCTCAGCCAACATCATGTGGAGTCCAGCCGCTCAGATGCAGGAGCAAATCAGAATCCACCAGGTTTAAGACCAGACTATAATCACATCAATATTGATCGCCTTAAAATAAGTATGGTAACCTTATCTTGTATCTCGACCAGGCCTTATTGCAAGAGTGGCAGGACATTCAAGGAGAGTTTGAGGGTCTGGTGGAGAGGGTGGGTTTACTAGGAGAGGTTGTACAGACCGATGCTCTCCACCATCAGGTGGGGGAACTGAGTAGACATGCTGAAGAGCTGCAACAGACTGCCAAAACAAGACTTCTGAACCTACAGGACGCAGCCAAAGTAATGCATGACAGCACATCACACTAAATCCAAATAATTGTTATACGATATTGCATTGGGTTAAAAGCGCATGCTTATGCACCCCCATTGCTAATCGCCCCTTGTAGGATAAATAAAACTGTAAACTCATTTATGGGAAACACTCATTTATAAAACAGTACACTATAAATACTCCAGCATACTCTATAAAATAATTTACTGCTTAAAAGATCAGATCTATTAAATATAAATGTCACCTCAAGAAATCCCTGTGTGTCTGATCTCCGTATGTGCTGTAAATGTAAGAAAAACATTGCCATCTAGTGGCATAATGGTTCTGTAGCTCAACCATTAGCAGTGCAAAGGTCATGGGTTTGATCCCCAGGGAACACACATACTGATAAATATATGGATTAATAGCACTGTAAGTCACTTTGGATAAAAGAATGTGTCAAATATGTAAATATAATGTAAAATGTGATGAATAAGCCCTCATAAATTCAACATGATTAATATATGGCCAAATTACAAAGCTGGCATTGTTCCATGAATTAATGGGAGAATTGATTAATAATGGGCTGCTATTTTTCTGTAAGAGAGCAGATTTATAACCTTTGTTCAGAGATTGGGCCAACGTCATTTTTAAGTAGCTTTCAGCTATTTAAGTAAGTGATAATATGCCCTGGTTTTTGGTTTTGTCTGTGTAATACTATTTCCTCAAGGGAAATTTTGCAAGATGAACTGTTTACAGTATATAGTAGCAGCAAAGGGGATGTTTACATTTTAAAAATACTGAATTATAAGTGGTTTTATTTAAAGGAAATACATTGTACTTATAATTTATGTGAATTAAGAAAAACAAATTCTCTAAAGCAAATAGCTCTAAAGGAAAGGGGGAAGTGGGGATTTGGCAGGGTTGTGATCTCAATCATTTTAGCTCCATTTAACCAGCATTCTTATTGTTTGCATTAGTGGACTGACATTTTAATGGTCAATATTTAGAGAGCATCAATGGCTGATAAAATGCCATGATGACACATCTGATTTATATTGATTGATCGCTGTTTAAACACTTTTAAAAGTAAAGTGTGTATTTTTTTATTACATTTAAAATGTTTTTCTTGTACCTGCCTAAAATAGAGATACATCACTAAAACTAAATTTCACTCAAAAATGAAATGTTTCCAAAGCCTAATAAACACTAACTTACAAGCATTTATATTTTGTAAGATTTTAAGACATTGCTGTGGACATAATGATCTTTTTTTGTGTTTAGGACCTGGGGAGGTTGGAGAGTGATGTGAAACGGCTTCATCAGTCTGTAGAGAGAGTGCAGGAGACTCTGGTCTCTCCTGATCTGGCTCGCCTCAGCCTCAGGGAACAGCTGGCTCAAAGACAGGTGCACTGAACCATCATTTGTACTTAATGTCAGATTTCCTAAGGCTTACCTCATTTACATTATTTCATTCGGCTGGGGCAGTTTTCATTGCTCACTGACACAGTAATCTGGTCATAGCAGTTTTCTAGTCAACAGCACTGAATTTATCTTGTGATGACAGACTGGAAATGATCTAAAAAACTGAAATAAAGTACAGAGGGATAAAATGATGAACTGCTATAATCTTATAAATATTATAGCCAAAGCCTTATTTATGTACATAAGTCATGCTTACAACATTTGTATGACATATATTTGTCTTCAACACACATGAAGGTTTCAGTTTGAGTTTTTGAGTTGCATTTCATTAAAACATGCATGTACCATATATTTGACAATAAAGTACATAATAAAATACGATACAATAAATGCAAAAATGTATCAGATTTTAGTAGATAGCATTTGTATACAACACACATCTGGGAATGTGATTTTTTTTACATTCTACAAACCAATGATTGTTCCTCAGCTCGTGTTGTCAGAGATGGAAGGTGTCAAGCAGCAGGTGCAAGCCATACAGATGTGTCAGAGTGCCCTCCGGCTGCCAGAAGAGGTCATTGCAACATTACCACTCTGTCTTACTGCACAGAGTCTGCAGCAAGAAAGCAGTCAGCTCCAACACAATACTATTCAGCAGTGCAATATACTACAGGTATCTACACACACATTTATACTCTTACAAAAATAGCTAATTGGTCTACCTTGATAAATAAATAAACTGGTACTGTAGTTTTTAACTATAAAGGCGTGAGTCAGTCATAACTGAAGATATGGCCGTATTCATTTGTTAATGTTAATATGAACCTATGTAACAGAGGTTATACACACTACAGCTGTGAGATACAGTCACCAAAACAGCCTGTTTAACTCTTTCACCCGCCATTGACAAGTTATCTCTTCAATTAAGAAGAAACATTTGCATAAAAAGTGTTTCTGTAATTTTTATGTTAATCTGCAATACCGCGATTATCCACTTACTTACCCAAATTACCCAATTCATGAAAAACTAAAACCAAAACGTCATTTACTAATTTTAAACTCTGTGTATGTTTTGATTATCGTTCTGAATCTGATCTCTAACAAAATTCCTTAAAAAAATGCAATTATTTCAGCTTTTTGCTAATTTTTTTTAAGGCAGAGAATCTGTTCTTTCATTTGATATATTTGTATGTTTATATATTTATAAAAGAAAATGGTAACGCTTTAGATTACAGCCCGGAAAGTACTGCGTAAGTACAGCGAATTTACAGCATATGTTTCTCTAATTATAGTTTACTTAAGTACGTACGTGTAATTATAAGGGAACAATTTATAACATTTGGGGAATAAAGGGATAACAACCAGGAAAATACAAATAATATATGCCGTAAAGTACTGCGTAAATACAGCGAATTTACAGCATACATTTCTGTAATTATAGTGTACTTATAAAGTACATACGTGTAATTTTAAGGAAACAATTTATAATATTTTGGGAACAAAGGTGTAACAAGTGCCACTTTAATTTACAGCCAGCAGATGTTGTATTTACTCTTTAACTACGTGAAACAAGGGGGTAACAAGTGCCACTTTAATTTACAGCCAGCAGATGTTGTATTTACTCTGTAACTACGTGAAACAAGGGGGTAAAAAAATTTGACTTAGACTGTAACAACACAAAACATTAGTATATTTACGCTGTAAATTCGCTGTACTTACTCAGTACTTTACTGCATATATTATTTGTATTTTTCCTGGTTGTTACCCATTATTCCCCAAATATTAGGAGTGTGATCGAGCCAATTCAGTGAATGTGTGTGTTCTCGCTAAATTACTAGGCATTTTATGAAACGTTTGTAAAAATCACAAAAAATGCTGGCGGGCAACTTAAAAAAAATGGCTGGCGGGGAATGAGTTAAAGGTTTAATTAAAGGGTCAAGGAAAGGCAGGAAATTGCTCCTGTAAACCTAAATTACAAACTTTATTAACATAAATTATCTTCAGGGTAAAAATAATATATTACAGTGTAAAATAAAGTCCCTTAAAAAGGCATCTGCACAGCTGCAGATGGCACCCAGAGCATGACATTAGAGGATTCATTCGAATTTGGCACTTGTGGTTTTAATGGCTCATCTTGCATCTCTCATCATGTCTCAGGAGGCAATGGTGCAGTATGAGCAGTATGAACAGGAAGTGAAAAATCTACAGAGACTTATTGAAGAGGCACATCGTGTCATTCAGGACCGCCCTGTTGCCACAGGAAACATACAGGAGCTTCAAACACAGATACAGCATCATGAGGTGAGAAAGAGTATCCGTCTTTCATGAATTTACACTCTTGCACATGTAGATTGAAAATACAAAAATGCTTGGGCAAAACTGTGCTTCTCAAATTCTGGGTTGCAACAAACATGTCGCAGCTCTGTTCTAATTGGAGTGCAGAAAGCAGTGCAAAAACGATGACTAATGCAACTAACTGTATAGTCATGCATAGTTAGCATAGTTTTAGAAACTAAACACTCAAAAAGACAAGCCAGTTGAATATTTTTTTCTGATTGGTTGAGGAATGTTCCACAAGTATGCATTATTTTTCGATTTACGCACACCTAACCTGTCAAATGTCTTAAAGGAAAACAATATTTTAATATGTTCTTACCTCAACTTTGAGGAATTAATACATACCAATCTTTACTCAATGCGTGCACTTAATCTTTGTACAGCACTTTGTGAAAGTGTTAGCATTTAGACTAGGCCAATTCATTCCTAAGGATCCAAACAGGGATTCCAAACTCATCGACCCATCATCAATAATTCCTTACATATTCATATTTTTCACTATATATAAAGAGCTCAGGTGCAAAAGCTACTAAACACCAGTGTTGGGGAAAGTTAATTTGAAAAGTAATTAGGGCTGGGCATAGATTAATCTAGATTAATCTCATACAAGATAAAAGTAATTTTTTGTATAATATATGAGTTTGTGCTGTGTGTAAATATTATGTATATTTAAAGGGATACTCCATCGATTTGTCATATTATACTATGTTATTCCCTTCACTAAAAAGAGTTGATACATACCTCTATCATCTTAGTGCGTGCACGTAAGCGCTGTGGCACGCGCCGACACTTTGGTAGCACTTAGCTTAGCCCAGTTCATTCAATGGTACCAAACAGAGATAAAGTTAGAAATGACCAAACACATCAACATTTTCCCTATTTAAAACGAGTATATAAACGAGTTATACGATCATATATGATGGCACAAAATAAAACATGGCGCTTTTAAAAGCAGGTTAAAAATGGGTAACTATAATGTATGGCGGAAAACCACTTTTGGGAGCACTTTTCCGCTCCCCTTCTTCCTCTCATAATGATAGAGGTATGTATCAACTCTTTTTAGTTAAGGTAATAACATAGTTTAATATGACAAATTGATGGAGTATCCCTTTAAACATATATACACATGTAAATGTTTCTTAAATACATACATGAATGAATATTACTGTATGTGTGTTTTATTGTTGATTTTGTAAGGTGACCTTGAGTGTTGAGAAAGGCGCCCATAAATAAAATGCATTATTATTATTATTATTAATATACATAATAATTACACACAGCACAAACTCATATGTTATGCAAAAAATACTTTTATTTTGTATGAGATTAATATAAATTAATCTATGCCTAGCACTAAAAGTAATGCATTACAATATTAAGTTACACCCCAATAATGTAACAAATTGCGTTACTTAGTTACTTTCCATGAAAGTAATATTTACATTACTTTTAAGTTACTTTTGCGTTTTCTTGGCTGAGGCTTGATCTCTTTCAGGCCCTGCAGGTGTTTTTTATGACTGAGAAGTTCTGCATGACTGCAAGTTCAGAAATTGCTTATTTCTATCGCAAAAATGTCAGCTCTGGCCTATCGTCTCAGTTTCTGACTCTAACTGTTCCCGCTCAGGCACGCACGCATAGAGTGCGTAATTCTACGCTAACATGTTGAGTTTAATTCAGTGTACTATTCTTATAAAATTTATTAAATAAACTGAAAAGTAACTCGCATTACTTTTTTTAAAAAGTAACTCAAATATTAATGTGTACTTTTATAAAGTAATGTGTTATTTTACTCGTTTACTCGTACTTTACCTACGTTAAAATAGTAATCAAAATAATGATATACCGAATGCTCTTATACGTTCATTAAATACTTTTGCTTCAAATTTGTGCAATAAACTATTTTGTTACTAATGTCAAATCTGGTTCCCTAAGTAAAACTAACACAACAACTGCTGATTATGATAACATCCACCACATACAGTAGTTTTGCTAGTCAACCTAACTTGGGTTTGAATGAATTCAGGTCATACATTCCTAACATGTTCTTAAAGGGAAGGTGGTTGAAGGTAGTGCTCAGATCTCTGACCTCTATATGTTGTCCTAAATGACACCAAATTCCTTTCTTTTTCTCACACCCCATTGCTCTGACTTTACTTATACATATAAACATTGACACAAAGAAAGGCGAACAGCGGTTTAAACACATTGAATAAAAATAAACTGCAGTGAATCTGATAGCAGTGTTTTTATTAGGCTTTAGGTCATGTGGTTTTATTACTGCAGCTGCAGCTTTGTCCCACATGACCTCATTATCAAAGACCAGCCCGTCTGCGTATGAGTGTGAGAAACTGAAAGACAGTTAGAGACGGAGCGAAAGACAGGAGGAGGGGCCGAACACCCCAGGCCAAACAAAATCCCCTTCCTCCATCCCGTCTCATTCTCTCTCTCTCCCTCGCTCTATTCTTTTGTTTTCAGTAAAACAGCTTCGGGATTGGTGCACAGGGGGGAAGGAAATACATTGTAAAAGTGGACAGGAGGGGGATAGCCCCTCTCACTGAGCTCATTTCCTGTTATGGGGTCTTTGTGTGTATGAGTGTGAGTTGGCCGATTTGGGGCGGGAGTGATTTTGCTCTGTTATGGCTTCTTCCTTTCTTTATGCCCCTCCCACTTGCTCTGGTTGGCTGAGCTCTCTGCCAATCAAATTAGCTCGTGCCCAAAGTCTCGGCTTGTCAGCCTGCTCCCACAGCAATCCGATTGGCCCAGAGCTCAAAATGCCTCTGCCTTTTCTCTACCGCAAACAGATAGAGAGAGAGAAATTCTCAGCTAGCTCGCTGGTGCGGCTCTTTGCATAAACCCTCAAAGCTTTTTCACATCTACGGGACTTCATTCAAAGCACACATGTTTGTTTGCCTAATGGACTTTATTCACAAGCGTGGACCTCTATGGAATAACAACAAGATAATGTGTCGTTGTGACAGGAACTGGCCCAGAAGATAAAGGGCTACCAGGCGCAGATCTCGGCATTGAACTCTAAATGTAAAATGTTGACCGTAAAAGCAAAGCATGCAACGATGCTGCTCATGGTCAGCGAGGTTGACAGTCTCTCGGATGGCCTGGAAGAGCTGGAGGATGAGGAGGAGGAGATGCCCAAACACCCATCCACACACCCCTCTGTTGTCATGGTGAGTGATTTACACACGTATACATGTCAGGGGCTTTGGCATGCATGGGGAGGGGGGCACTGGGTGATCGGAGCTTGCTGGGTTTTGCTGATTTGTATAAACAACCTTTCATCCATCATTCCTCTCTTCTGACAAGTATCCTATGGGTTTCTTCTTTCTAGCCCGGCACAGCTGTGCATTGACTCTCCCTGCTGTTATTTGTTGCACGAAAGGAAACAGGATGAGGGTGTTAGTCGCCCTTTACTTTGTCAACATTGTTTTTGTCTTCTGAGTATTTTTGGGTCTCGTATGGTATTGCCCTGCTTTGCCTCAATGAGGGCTGCTTTAAGACTCAAGATCAGGGCTGGAGACCACATTAACCATCAACAAGAATGCAGCTTGGCTTGCACTCCAGCTTTCTGTCCTTATGGGACACAGATAGGAGGGATAGTTTTGCAGTAGTTTAGCAGTCATTGTAGCTCAGTCTAAATTTAGCCTAATGCTTGAGAGCTCAGAGGGTGTAGATTACTTTAGTTTATTCAGGCAAGCATTATTAATTCTCTTCTCCCATTACCTAGAAGATCCATGCATACATTTTAACTTTCAGGGCAGGATTAGAGAGTGTATCCGCTGTCCCATTTCCCGACCATTCCTTTATCATGACGAAAGCTCTGTAAATGGCTTAGTCATGACTGCTCCAAACAAATGTGGTCTGTCTGTAATTCTGTGGTGCTGCAGTGGAGACTTTACAGTATGTGGTCTTATTCAGCTTTTCTGCCTGATTCATAGCTTCCTGTGAGATTTATAGAAAGTTAAAGGCTTTTCCCAATACACTTTATCCTGCATTCTTAATAATGAAAGTGCATTACGATGGCATAGAAGAACAATTTTTGGCTGAATGGTCCCATAAAGAACCTTAAACATCCGAAGAACCTTTCTGTTTCAAAAAGGTTCTTGGTATTGCTATCTTCAGATTGTGAAAATTATGGTTCTTTAAGGAACCAAAATGGCATTTACAGCATCGCTGTGAGAAACCTTTGTTTTTAACACTGTGGGTTGGTTAAAACCACAAGTTAGGGCAACTTTTAACTTTAAAATTGACCATGGGTTATAAAGTGCTGCTGTAAGTTTATGCCAGTCCTGAATTGTGTCGCAATGGCAAAGATGATATGTAATGGTGCAATGCGAGTATGTTGAAGCAAAAGACAACCAATCACAAACTGCTTTTGTGAATACATCATTAAATATTTGTGGTTTAAACAGTCACAAAACTTTCTTTTGTGGAAAAGTCTAAAATATGAAACAAAAATGACATAACCACAGATTGGCACGCACATATTAGTCATGTACTATCCTATTACAACATCTAAATATGCAAAATAACAACATTAATCCATGGTTTTTAAATGTACTGTGTAAATCTTGAAAGCTGACTGCTCCGGATGAATTACTATCCTGAGGTAAAGTATGAACAATTTAATGGAACAAAACCCCCCGAAAAAACGAACTGTGAAAAGGCCATAAAGTTTCTCATTCTTTCCCCTGATTTATTTCACAGCCCCCATTTATTTTCTCACGGCTTCTCTTAGTGCTGGACTCTCTGCCTAGTTTCATTGTATCTATCTCTTTCTTCTGGATCTATTAAATTATCAGATGACAGCTGGTCGTTGTCATACTCTCCTCTCCCCGGTAACAGAGGAGTCTGGTGAGGAGGGCACCAACAGTGAGGTCTCCTCTCCCCCTGCCTGCAGATCTCCCTCACCCGGGCTTAACGCTGACACTTCTCAGGTACCAATGCCACTGACCCACACATTACTAACTCACTGACCCAGACCAACCACTGCCCGCCTTGATACATTTAATCAGTCTGTCCCTGATCCGCCGCTAACCCACTTTAACTTCAAACTCAAACGATCAATTTCTCGCAGCAAACTTCGATTTGAATAGGAATGTTTGTTTTTTGGGTTCCCACGGTCTTGGAATACAGTTATTTTACAGTCCTGGACAAGTCATGGAAATTGAGTAAAATTATGTAAATTTCTGTATGGCGAATATAAAAAAAATTTCTTACTATGCAGTTTTAAAAAGTCTCTTTCTCTGGGAAATCTACTTGACAAAAATATTGACAAATGAAATTATTCACTAAAATAAACTTCCAAAACGTTTTTTAAAGAAGACATTTCACGGGACTTTTTTAAGATGTTAAATAAATCTTTGGTGTCCCAGAGTACATATGTGAAGTTCTAGCTCCAAATACCATATAGATAATTTATTATAGCATGTTAAAAATGCCACTTTGTAGGTGTGAGCAAAAATGAGCCGTTTTGGGTGTGTCCCTTTAAATGCAAATGAGCTGATCTCTGCACTAAAGGGCAGTGTCGTGGTTGGATAGTGCAAATTAAGGGGCGGTGTTATCCCCTTCTGACATCACAAGGGGTGCCAAATTTCAATGACCTATTTTTTACGTGCTTGCAGAGAATAGTTTACCAAAATTAAGTTACTGGGTTGATCTTTTTCACATTTTCTAGGTTGATAGAAGCACTGGGAACCAATTATAGCACTTAAACATAAAAAAGTCAGATTTTTGTGATATGTCCCCTTTAAAAAGAGCAAAACTACTGTCATGCCACTTTAAAAACGAGCTGTGATAGTTAAATCAATACTTTTAGTTAGTTAATTCCCAACACTGATGCATATACAGTGTGTATGTACTGTACATCATTCATCTAATAAATTATATGTAGTTGTCTGCTGAACACTGATTTGATCAAAGGGACTCAGGAAGTAACAAAGATGTTTGGGTTAGGCTGCCCAGATCTTTTATGTGTTCTGCATCTGGCAAACACACGATTAACCACATCATTGTTCTGCACTGTGGCGTAACCAAGTTACTGGGTGAATGTACACAATGATTTAAGCCAAGAGTCTGAAAAGCAGACGCAAAACATAAGTACCCCAACCGTTGCTGTTGTTTTACTGTATTTTTAGGTGATTTGCAGAGTTGGATTTATTATTCACATGTGCACACACATACACAAAAACAATCACACATTGCTGTTTCTCATAGGGTTCGGGACGTGCTCCTCTCAGCAGAGCTCCTCTGCAGGAACTGTATGACCCCTCCATGGAATCGTGTGCCTCTGCTAACCTGGACGACCTTCAGCGTTCATGGGAGACCTTGAAGAATGTGGTAAATTTTTATAAATCGATCTCACATTGCACATTACGCACTTTTTTATACGCTAGTTAACATATGCATCTCTGTTCAGATAAGTGAGAAGCAGAAGAGTCTTTATGAAGCTCTGGAGAGGCAGCAGCATTATCAGGAGACCTTGCAGTCTGTGTCCACAAAGATGGAATCCATCGAGACAGCACTAAATGAGGGCTTAGAGCCAAGCAAGAGCCCGGAGAGCCAGATGGCCGCCCACCAGGTGAGCGATACAGTGGATCAGATGTAACAAGATGTCTAAAGCTTGGTCATGTACAGTATAAAGCCTGGAGTATTGATGGCAACCAGAGGACTAGATTTCAACATCTAAGTGTTTCTCAGTTCACAGCAGTCTTTAATATAGGCCTCGTACACACTGCAAACTTTCGGCAGTGACAACCGCATTTAAAGGAAAACACCACAGTTTTTTAATATTTTACTATGTTCTTACCTTAACTTAGACTAACGAATACATACCTATATTTTTTCAATGCGTGCACTTCATCTTTGCACAGCGCGTCATGAATGTGTTAGCATTTAGCCTAGCCCCATTCATTCCTTAGGATCCAAACAGGGATGAATTTAGAAGCCATCAAACACTTCCATGTTTTCCCTATTTAAAGACTGTTACATGTGTAGTTACACGAGTAAGTGTGGTGGCACAAAATAAAACGTGGTGATTTTTTAAATGGATAAAAAATGAAAACTATATTGTATGGCAGAAGAACACTTAGTTTGCAATACTTCGACTTCGGGCGCAGTAATATTGACAGAAGTTTGAGCGAGAGGGGGAGTTCACAGGAGTGATGATGTTACTGCGCCAGAAGTTGAAGTTTTTATTCTCTAAAAAAATCGTCACAATTTATTTTTTGTGGTAACTACTCATGTAACATTCTTTAAGTAGGGAAAAAATGAAAGTGTTTGGTGGCTTCTATATTCATCCCTGTTTGGATCCTAAGGAATGAATGGGGCTAGGCTAAATGCTAACACATTAATAACATGCTGTACAAAGATTAAGTGCACGCATTGAAAAAAGACAGAGATGTATTCATTTGTCTAAGTTGAGGTAAGAACAACTTAGACAAACTTCCTTTAAATGCAGAAGTGAATCCCCTAAAATAATCTAATTTCTCAATAGGAACATTCTGCTTTTTCGCATGGTTATTATCATTCACTGCTTTGACCAAAATAATTTTACAGCATTATGTTTTGCAATAAACCTTAGGCTTAGCGTTGTGTGTCATACACATTTGTGAGGCTGCATCTCTCAGTGCTCTCTTGCAGTGTTGCCAGGTTCACATATTTTTGGGCATACATACTGTTGTGGCGCTTAACTGTTTATGGCTTTGGCTCATAAAGCGATCAAGATTTTTGTGTTATTTAAGTGGAAAGGTGCCGATCCCAATATTTTGGTCTTTGAGGTAAAGCATTTGGATATACTTCAGTTTATCATGAGCAAACGCTTGTACCTCTCTCATTTTCTGCACCGTGCATACAGAATACTTTTTCCCATACTAGGCCTTTTTTCTCATGTCATTTAAATACTTTATCAACAACTAAAAAAACATTGTCAGTTCCATAAATTAGTGAAGCGTGTGTTTGTCATAACAGAGTTAAGCATTAAAAAGTGAAGTGACAACCTAATTTAGATGCAGTGTGTACGAGGCCTTCGTGTTGCTGTTACAACTACTCTTAAAGTTAATTTAACAAGAATCTGAGAATCACTGGCATAATGGTCATCTTGTTTATTGCACAAGAATAAACAAAAACAAAAAATAAAACGTGTTTAAGTGAGCATGTATTTATAGTAGTGTGAACCATTTTATTGGATCTTTTGCCTGGTGCATACTGTAGCAGTTTTATTGTTGATTTTTAAACAGTTTGTTTGTGGATTCATGTTCTGTAGGCACTGATGGATGAGATCCTAATGCTTCAGGATGAGATCACTGCACTTCAGGCCTGCTTCTCCCAGGAGCTGCAGTTGGATGAGGAGAGTTTAGAGGCAGATGCTGGAGACCAGCTGGCCCTGCAATCCACTCTTACTGTATTAGGAGAGCGTATGGCCACCATCCACATGAAGGCCTCAGGAAAGCGACAGCTTCTGGATGTAAGAAGCAAGAGAAGTGCAGAGAAATGTTGAACCTTTTTTGTGTTTCATAATTGTTTTACTGCTTGAATTCCTGAAATATGCTTTTGATGGCATGTTATGATTCATTTAGTGTCAGTTATTACATTTGTCTTTGTTTCTTATCTTACTCCCTGTTTACAAACACTGATCACAAATCATATACTGTACCAAACACTAGACACACCTAAACAAACTTCAAACACGAATAATAAACTAGACTGAGAACAGAAGATCAGCAGAGAATAAGCTGTCACTACATGTCTTCATACTGTAAATACAAGCAATGATAGTGCATTGTTTTATTCGTCTTTAAAATAATTACCCTCCTGTAAACTCCCTATGACTCGCAAATGCATAATATACTATTTAGCACTGTAATAGATCTAACCAATCCAACAGGTTTGTCCCGGTTAAACATGCGTGTTTGATCTACAACTTTCTAGCTCAGTTAAAAAAAGTTTTGGGTGTTGGTAGGGTATGACCGGATTGTGGGTCAACATGTGAGCAATGTTTTTTTAAGCATATTTGTATGACAGGAGTTATTGACGTGACACTCTGTATGTTCTCTGCCTTACAGGAGCGCTTGAGCGAGCAGTTAGAGGAGCAGCGACAGGAGCAGGCACTGCAGCGTTACCATAGCGAAGCAGAGGAGCTTGATAACTGGCTGCTGAGCACACGTGCAACACTGAGCTCCGCCCTACAGCCACACCCACAGGACATGGACATGGAGGAGCAGCTGATTGACTGTCAGGTAAGAGTCAATGATTTGCAATCAAATAGTGACACAGGAAGCAAGTATTTATAGTTTATTATTAGATAATTGAATAGGAATTTTGGCGTTCATGATGGTGCTTCACGATGAGTAGAACCATTTTTGGCTGAACCTTTAACATCCAAAGGTTTTTTCTGTTGCAAAAGTGTTCAGTTTTGTTCGAACAAGGGTTAGATTCCCAGGGAAATGCTTAAATGCACTGTAAGTTGCTTTGGATAAGTGTTTGCCCAAATACATTCTATGTATCAGCCAATAGATTATCATGTCTGAGTGGGCGTAAGTACACATGATCCACTGTGTGTTTTTGTCACAATCTGTTGGTCAGTAGGATTAGGGTTTTCTTTGTCTTGTGTCGTCATTAGACGTCCAGAAGTGCATGTCTGCATTCCTTTAAGGAGAGACACACACACTTCCACGTGTGCGTCTTTTGTGTTTTGATTAGAGGGCTGTAGGGATCAGGTTGACCTTTCACCTGAGACTCTTTGTAGGTATGCAGGGTGGCCCTGACCCACAGCTGACTGCTGTTAATGTTTTCCCAGTGCTCAATGGTGAATGCTGCAGCAGGCCCTCTTGACTCTATTGAGCTGAAACTTTGTATACTGTAGATCTACACTTATAGATCTCCCTTTATATGATAACTAGTTGGGATTAGTGTACCTGTGGTCTGCTGTGGATTTACAGTAAATATATAAAGGCCGTCTAAGCAGCTTGGTAGATTATGAGTCACCGTACACGTGTCCGATCTATTTTTGTTTGTACACACTTTCTGTTGTGGTTTTACTTGCAGGGAGAACATAGAGTAATAAATCAGTTTCATTTAACAGTGAGTTTTTCTTTATATTATGGTACTTTATTTATAATAGATTGATAGATTGCAATAAATAAATAGATTTATAATAGATTTTAAAAGAAAATACAGTACATTAATTTAATTAAATAATGTTAATTTATAATTTTTTATTTTAATTTAATAGATTATAAAACAAATTTTTCTCAACCAGCTAATATTGAGAAAAACGCCTTTAAAGTTGTCAAAATGGTTTCTAAAGTCCTTAAAGTCCTTACCAACACACATTATTCATGATAAATACATTTTTCTATATTTACGGTAGGAAATGTACAAAATATCTTGATGGAACATGATCTTTACTTAATATCCTAATGGTTTTTGGCATAAAAAAATCTAATATTTTGACCTATACAATGTGTTGTTTGTTCCCTATTTCTACAAATATACCTGTGCAACTTATGACTTAAAAGCGGGGTGCATAATTTTGAAAAACACTTTGGAAAAGGGTGTCGGGCTGAGTACCAAAACACACTTGTAGCCAATCAGCAGTAAGGGGCATGTCTACTAACCAACATCGTTGAATGGGTTGCGTATGTGTGGGGCATTCAAAGGAATGCCCAGAATTTATTGGGGTAGGGGCGTGTTTGTTTAGGTGATTTCAAATATCAACATTGGCTTTCAGGGATTGTGCACTCCACCTTTAAAGGCGCTCTAAGCGAATAATGTGCGACGTCACTTCCTGTTGATGTTTGAACTGTTTTCAAACAGACAGAGCGTAGCTAACTCCTCCCCCTCCCCCTCCCTTCCGTGCTTTCATGAACGCGCCCAACCCCCACCCCCAAATCCTTCTTGTCGTTTATTGGCTGGAATACTTTGTTTTGTTTTGTGCTGGCTAGGTTTGGCCATTTGTTGATATTGCCGTTTGTGAAGCCTGGGCTGTCTACAGAGATCGCGTTTTTTTACAGTTTGATCAGCGGACAGGCAGCAAGCAGATAGTGAGGAGATGTTTCCGGTATGTAACAAAAAATGTTTTATGGTCTAAAACGCTTCAATTCGCTTAGAGCACCTTTAAGCGCGGATTATATTCAGGTTTTTTTGTGAACGCAAATGTTTTCGCACAGCCTTGCAAAGTATAGTTTATTTTACTCGTAGGTGTACGCAGACGTTCGACGCATGCACATTGCAACAAAATACAATGCGTCACCTCGGCTATATACTACATTTACCTGCATGCACGACCTATGCGTACAATGTACCCAGGGTTACACACGCACTGTTCTGATGACCCCCACGTACGTGTAAAAACTAGGGATGCACCGAATCCAGGATTCGGATTCGGATTCGGCCGAATACTGGGCTTTTTGACGGGGTTCGGATTCGGCCGAATCCTAGATTTTTTTTCCACCGAACCGAACCCTATAGGCTTGCGCTACGCTGGTCGACGTAACGCGGCCGTTGATTACACACATCGGGTGCTGACGTGGAGATGAGCTTTTTCTTTCGGTGAGCCTTAGGGGCTGGACACACCAAAACTTTTAAACACGGCTGAAAACGCCTTGAGGACGCCAAATTCCAGCTGTTTTTCAGCCGAGCGCTTGGTAGCTGTGATGCTTCAGCTGTGAGCCGGTTGGTTGCTGTGGTAATCTCCCGCACCTACTCCAATGTAATTGGACGGCCATGTGAAACCTGACATTGACAAGCGGAGCTTCTCACTCAAAGTTAAATATAGTTTTCAGCGCGGAGCTGCTTGCTTCAGCATTATTGTAAAAACGATCGTGTCGCAACGCATCGCTTTCATTATGCATAGGCTTATGGTAATGTCAAAATAGTTTTTCCAACTTGTCATCCTGGCATAATGTACAGTTAAAATTAAATAAAATGAAAAATACACTGCTGTGGACGTTGTTTACTTCATTAATGTGTTTTACTGTGTTAATGGAATAAGGATGCGAGTAGGATTCGGTATTCGGTTTCGGATTCGGCCGAATCTTAAACGGTGGATTCGGGATTCGGCCGAACCTAAAAAATCTGGATTCGGTGCATCCCTAGTAAAAACTGGACAAAACTTTAGCCTTTATGGTCCAGGATCACATATTTTCATTGCAAGTGCCATTCCTTTAGATGATAAACAAAGCATCCTGTAGTCTAAGGGGCCAATCACAACAAAAGTGTTTATGGCAGTTGCAGGCTCCTTTTTTGAATGATATTCTATGGGCAGTTGCTTTGAAGAACCGGACTGCAGTCACTCACTCTCTCCTGCGTGTTTGGGCACATCTCACCCTCAAACAAGGTCAGAGCAAGCGTCCTCTTTTTAAAGTTTCTGCTAATATGACAGTTAACAGCAAAAGAGCGCTCACGCTTCAATATTTGATTGACAAGACAGCTGACTCGGTTGTTGCTTAGCAATATAAAAAGACGCGTCGCACTGCTCTTGCCTTGTGTTTCGAAACATTTAAAGCGCGGTTGGTGTGATTAGCCCCTAACTGGTAGAGTAACAAGCTCATTGGTTCAGGACCCAAAGAAGGATCATACTGACAAAATGTATAGCTTGATAACATTTTTATCGAATAAAAGTGCTACAAATGTGTTTACCAAATGTTTTAACACCGACACAAGTATATTAACTGTATTATAATCTCTATTTCCTGGTGTAGAACATGTTACTGGAGATCGAGCAGAAGGTGCTGTGTCTGTCTGAGCTATCAGTACACAGCGAGAGTTTACTAATGGAAGGTAAGGCCGGCACACGAGGTGACGCTGAACAGCTCTCCTTTAAACTATACAGCCTCAAATCCAGCCTGCTGGAGCTCCAGCGAATTCTTCAAGACAAGCAGACCCACATCCAGGTGAGAGACAATGTCTCCAACCCCTTACGTTTAAAAAATGATGATTAATATTTGAGTATAGTGGTAGAAAAGAGACAGCACTCAGAGACTGAATCAAATACAAAAACTGTATTAAAATACCGAATAGTGTTCACAGGCCATAACAAACACAAGGACAAACGTTTCGGGGTTAGCCCATCATCAGTGTCACAACTTCGAATTAACAAATTAATATTTGAGTAAAATGGCAGAAATTGCTAAGAATACTATTCCGTTAAATAACAACTCGCACACCAACAAAACCCTAAAATACACAAACATCAATGGATGCTTTGTGATCAATGGTACAAAAGAACGACAATCGCTGTTTATTGTTGAGAAAGATGTTCTGTGACCTTCCAGTAGCATCTATCTGAAACAAAGAGCTTTTACAAAATGTGGTGCATGTCTGGAATTTTTGCACTGTTTGTGTAAATGTGGATGTCTTTCACATGTAAAAGTCAGATGTAGGCAGTTTTGGGTATTCTGCTATCGTCAGTCATGACTAAACTTTAACTTAAAGGGACACTTCACTTTTTTTAAAAAATATGCTCATTTTCCAGCTCCCCTAGAGTTAAACATTTGATTTTTACCATTTTGGAATCCATTCAGCTGATCTCCGGGTCTGGCGCTACCACTTTTAGCATAGCTTAGCACAATCCATTGAATCTGATTAGACCATTAGCATCTCGCTCAAAAATAATCAAAGAGTTTTGTAGACTCTTCTGTAGTTACATCATGTACTAAGACAGACGGAAAATTAAAAGTTGTGATTTTCTAGGCAGATATGGTTAGGAACTATACTCTCATTCTGGCGTAATAATCAAGGACTTTGCTGCTGTAACATGGCTGCAAGAGGCGCAATGATATTACGCAGCAGCCGAAAATAGTCCCCTTAGTATCTTTCAATAGCAGAGGACTATTTTCGGGCACATTAATGTGCGTTTAATGTTCAGTAAAGATTTTTATATTTTTTTTGTAGATTTATAGATTGGTCATGTTCTATTAAATAAGGTGTATTCATCTGAAGTAATATTCAGTAACACTTTGTTACATGTTATGATTGTAGTAATATATTGTGCATAAATACTTTCAACTAAACCAAACCCTGTGTTGTGAGGATCCTGTCTTTAACTGACCTCTGTCTGTTCTTCAAGGGGTCACTGCAGGAACAGGAGGATAGTGAATCAGACTCATCTCTGTCTCAGAGCCCCAATATGATGGACTGGCTCAGCCAGGCGCGATCCACACGCAACCAGCAACATCAAGACACGGTGCAAAGACAAAAGGTAGAAAATCTTGACTATTCTAAAGAAGTGACGTTATGATAAGATGATAAGGACAACTTAACTAGTGCTGGCGTAAACAATTTACATGCTTCATTGTCTTCATACATGCATTCACATGTGATGCAGGAACTGGAGGAGCAGCTTGGCGAACAGAAGAAGTTACTGCAGTCTGTAGCATGTAGAGGAGAGGAGATTATCTCACAGAGAACAACACCTAATGGAGAGAGGTCAGAACTGTCAACTCATTTATTATCTCTACACTGCAAAACAAAATGGGTTCAACTTAAAAAAGTAAGTTACCTGGTTGACTTACAATTTTGAGTTAATTCAACTTAAAAAATATTAGTTGATACAAAAAAATTTTACACAACTTTTTTGAGTCAACTATTATTTTTAATTCAATTTATTTTAAGCGCTTTTCACAATTGTATAATTGTTTCAAAGCAGCTTTATATTAGTAAATGCAAGAGAAAACACAGAAAAATTAATATACAACATAAGCAGCAGAGTACAGTGGCTAAGATTAGTAAGTTTGTAAGTTTGTAAGTAGTAAGATTGTGCTAAGTAAAGCCAATGTGAGCTGACTCCCTAGGGGATGAAGAAAAGTTTTAAAAAGTTTTAAGGCAACCAGGTAACTTACTTTTTGAGTGTCTCTCTATATGCTCTGATTGAAATTACATTTTGGGAATAATATTGTAAACCAATTTTCTTACTGTCTAGTTTCATAGCTTGCTTTTTATATTAATGTAAATTACATGAACACAATTCCATATTATTTTTGCACATACAGTACTGTGCAAAAGTCTAGGCCATCATGCTACCATTAGATTTGTTGTTTTTGCAATAGTGATTATATATAATTATTTCTCAATCTCTTTATTAGAGTACAACCAGAAAATACAGGAAATGTGTATGTTGTATTAAAAACATTAAAAAATTATAAGCTGAAATTTCAAGTATTTAGGGTAAACTCCCCTTCCACTTGAGCAATAGCAGGAAACTGCAGGATCTCTTAAACCTAAATAAAATTAAATCCTAATTTCTAATTCTAATCGAATGACATCAGGACTTCAGTCTCCTCAAAAAAGCTCAAGATGTGTTTCTTGCCAAGAGAGGTCACACTAAATACTGACTGATGCTTGAAGAAGACATTTAGTTTTGAAAATTGTTTTGTTTTTAATTTTGTGTACATATTTCCTGTATTTTCTGTTTGTATCTTAATAAAAAGAGTGAAAAATAAAAATGGATGGATTGCTTAAACAACAAAGCTGGTGGTGGTGGCCTAAGACTTTTGCACAGTACTGTATATCCAAGCATAATTCTTTTGCACATTACATATTGTTTGCATAATTACACAAACAAGCACAAGTTGATGTATATACTCAACATTACCAAACATAATAAGCTTTTTTTCAATCATTAGTTCTCCTGCTGAATTTTCTGAGTTGGATGATGATGAGAACATAAGCACAAAGGATCAAATGAGAGTCAGATGGGAAAACATGAGCAGAGACCTCAACAACAAACTACAGCTGTCACTTAACACATTGGAGCAGATGACAAGTATCACGGTAATCAATCTTCACGCTAAACTAGAGCTTTATGTTATATTCTGATCCTGTTTCTCTCTCATTAATAAAGTCAAAAATGTTCAAAACTCAAAAACATGAATGTTCATCATGTAAATAATGACCTAAATCTGTTAGGTCGACCAGCCAGTGTCCAGTCCATGTGGAGTTTTCAGAGGGGAGCAGCTGACACAAGACATCCTATCACCCAGAAGTCTATTTGAAGACTTCAGCAAGGAGCTGGAGGTACTTGAACATTTGATATTAGACGTTATCATGGCTCAAACAGTACAGAGTATTATATACAGTAGTTAAACCCAAGACATCATGTTTTGTTGTGAATAGTGTCTCATAGTTGCATTACCGCTAAGGTTTACATTTACTCACGTCCTCCACACAGGAAGGAGGCGCTGACAGTAAGCGCGTTAATGCTCTTGAGAAGGTTCTTTATGAGGCTGTGTCATCAGCTTCGTCTTGGCTGGATAGTGCTGAAAATGAGCTCGTATCTGGCCCAATGCTACTATCTGATGACTCAGAGACTCACCTGGGCCATTTGGAGGTCAGACAGATTTTTCAAAGTAGAATACTAACCTTATCTCAAACCATCTTGTCTCATCACTTTACTTTTAATGTCGTGTCTTCAGGGTTTGAGTAAGGAGGTAAAGAATGTCAATGAGGAAGTGTGCAGATGTCGGGAGGTGCTTGGAGAAAAAGAACGAATGTTGGATGAAGGTGAAGGAGGTGTTTTGGTTGAGGAGGTATTAGATGGTTTGGAGGGAAGACTGAAGCTGGTGGACTCGGTGTTGGAGCAGCAGTGTAACAATGTAAAAGACAAGCTGCAGGAAGTCAGTGTTTTCCAGGTATGTCTACTGAAATGGCATCCTTGTTGTTTAAATGAATGTAGGTTTTCTCTTGCTCTTATACACATCTGTTTTTCTCTTTATATTTGTGTTGTCGCCAGACTGAGTATAGGCTCTTGCTAACTGCTCTGAGCGATTCAAAGTACCAGCTTTCACGGAAAATGAATGCTGCTATGGATCGTCCTGCCTCCAAACAGATGGAGGTCTGACTAATAGCACACATTTACGCATTCAATTGTATACAAACTTTTTCTGATGTTTTAGATTTAATTGTATAATTTCAAGCAATACTATCACCTGACTAAATTTAAAAAGATAAGATCAATAAAGTATCTGTTGTACAGGTTCTAGCAGAAGCGGAGGACAGTCTGAGGGAATTTGAGCAGAAAGTTTCTGAGATGAGAAGCAGAGGAGAGACGCTACAACCCAACCAGTTGTGCACTCAAGAGTTGTTGAAACTACAGGTGTTTACGACAGTTCTTCATTTCACATCTTTCGTTTGTACATGGCCATCAATCTAAAACGAGTTCTTGTGCCCTGTTTTTGTAGGATGCATATGAAGAGCTGGTGGAGATGGTGGGCTCCAAGCGGAGTGGGTTGAACCAGACTTTGGTTTTGAAGGCCCAGTATGAGAGAGCACTGCAGGATTTAATAGATCTGGTAGACACAGCCCAGGACAAAATGGCAGCAGATCAAAAGATGAAAGTGGGCTCTGTGATCGAGGTTCAGATCCTTTTAGACAAACACAAGGTAAATCAGCCTTGTTTTGTGTTTTGTTTTTTCTAGTTTGTTGTATTTTATGCTCCAAAGCCAATTGGCTATAGATGATCTGCTTAAAGGGTTAGTTTATCTGAAAAAAACACAATGATTTACTCACCCTCAAGCCATCAGAGATACAAATGAACATCTTCTTTCATTTGAAGCTATATTTGAAAAAGGTGCATTATCAGTGCATTATCACCACCTACTGTGTTGGAGTGGCTTTTGTAGCAATAATGCACTATAACGTTGGTGCTGTCCGCCTTTAAACGAAGAAGAAGAATGTAGAAGCTTTGGTACTCATGTAATTTGTTTGGTGCCTCCTACAGGAGTTTTTTCAGGGGCTGGAGACACATGTCGTCCTGACACAGGCCTTCTTCAGACAGGTCAGTGGGTTGCTGGTGCAGAGGGAAGTTCAGAGCCTGGAGGAAACTGTTGCCCAGGCTCAGGCTGTACTTAAACAGGCCCACAAACGAGGAGTGGAGCTCGAGGGCATCTTGGAGGTGTGTGCGTTTGAATTTTCAATAATTATGCAGGGCTTAAAATAGATTTAAAGTGTTTTGCTAGATAAATGACTATAGAAAACTGAGTGACTGTTCTGTGTGTTTGGTCACCAGTGGTGGAGCAGGTTGGTGGGTGATTATCAGGCCTTGTACAGGCAGCTGGAGGCCATGGAAAGCAGCATACCCAGTGTGGGCCTCGTGGAGGAGACAGAAGGCAGACTGAGTGAAAGAATTTCTTTATACCAGGTACAGACATCACCGCACACATGTCGTACCATAATCCATAATCATTTTTATTTACTTTAAGGCAGACAGGGTTGACTGTTCACTTTGGTTTCTGATGTTGTGGGATATGTTGTCTGTCATTATAGCGTCTGAAGGCTGGTCTGTCTGAAGGGCAGCAGCTGTTGTATAAATTGTTGGAGGACGGGAAGAGGCTTGTCTTACATGTGTCCTGCTCAGAGCTGGAAACTCAACTCACCCAGCTGGGGGACCATTGGCTCAGCACCACCACCAAGATCAACAAAGAGCTACACCGTCTGGATTCCACTCTCAAACACTGGATCAGGTCCGAAACTCTGACCATTTACCTGTGACTCTGCCCTCACAAAGAAGCAAAAGATTATATATGTAACACAAATGGAAATTTTGTTATATATTTTGCCTATATCTTCACAGTAGTTGATGAAGTTTCCAACTTTTCTGGGCCCCAAATATTACAAAGAAAGTTTGAACGTTTGAAATTTTTGTGTGCTTTTGTATGCTTATGCACATGTTTAGTGACATCACTTGGTATCTAGTAACTTGCTGGTGGCTCCTTAGACAAAAATTTTCACGCTTTATCATTTGTAAGTCACTTTTGATAAATTAATTAATGCAATGTAATGTGTCTGTATATTTTATTGTAGGTATCAAAGTGAGTCAGCTGAGCTCAGCCAGTGGCTTAGTTCAGCATTAGATCGTCTGGAGTTTTGGAGCACACAGTCTGTTACGGTACCTCAAGAGCTAGAGACTGTCAGAGATCATCTTCATGCCTTCCTGGTAAGAACCTCCAGCAAATACTACACTAAAAGATCCTCTATACACATTTATTGTTAGCAAGACTACTTCAGTAGCATTGACTTTCACAATTCTCTACATGACTTTATCTGTATATCTTCAGGAGTTCTCCAAAGAGGTGGATGCCAAGTCATCTTTGCGCTCTTCGGTTCAAAGCCAGGGGAACCAGCTTCTGCGGTTAAAAAAGGTGGACACGGCAGCACTCAGGGCAAACTTGGCCCAGGTAGAAACACAGTGGGCTGACCTTCTCGCACGTATCCCTGTGGTCCAGGAGAAGCTCCACCAGGTACGATAACTGCGACTGGTTCTGATTATTTAACAGGTTGACAATGTGTGGTTTAAATGCTATGCCATCATATTTGGAAACATCAAAGCTTGCATGCCTGTGCAAATACAGTAATTTACATTCATGTTGTACATTCATCCTACAGCTGCAGATGGAGAAGCTGCCATCCCGTCATGCAATAACTGAGCTAATGAGCTGGATATCTCTCATGGAGAACATCATCCAGGAGGATGAGCAGAAGATTATGGGTGCTTTGGGATCAGAGGTTGTGCAAACGTATCTTCAGAAATACAAGGTAAGTGAAGGCGGCTTAACCATCTTTGTTTTCCATTCGCAGAGTTGCTTGTCTATACCTTGCCCTTTCATTGTCTTCTAAACAGGGTTTTCGGATTGACCTGTCCTGCAAGCAGCTGACGGTGGACTTTGTGAATCAGTCGGTTCTGCAGATCAGCAGTCAGGATGTGGAAGGGAAACGCAGTGACAAAACAGACTTTGCCGAACGTCTCGGGGCCATGAACCGGCGTTGGCAGATACTGCAGGGACTGGTTACAGAAAAGGTTTGTCATGATGAGTCAAGTTTTTATTAACTTGACAGACATCAATAATCTTTATTTGCAATCAAATCAATCAAACTGGTGTTCTTTGTGATCCTCAGATTCAGGTTTTGGAGCGTCTTCTTGAAAGCTGGTTGGAGTATGAGAACGTGGTCCAGACTTTGAAGACCTGGTTCAGTGTACAGGAAGAGAAACTTAAAAAGAAACACAGGATCGAGGATGTGTCCTCGGCACAGAATGCACTGAAAGACTGTCAGGTAGATCAGGGCACCACAAAGAAACAAAAAACGTTTACTACCAAAACCAAAACTGTAGTACACTTTAGGTCGCTTTGTTGTTCAGAGATGTTGAACTGAATTGAGTGTCTGTATGGTAGGAAATGGAAGTGTTGGTTAAGGAAAAAGAGAAGGATCTGGAAAAAGCTGAAGAGAAAGGTTGCTTACTTATCCAGGAGAAGAAAGGGGAGGCCGGGTCTGTCATAATGGAGACACTAAAAAGTCTCAACCAGTCTTGGGCCAATCTGGATCACATGGTAAATTCCAAGTAGTGCATTTCAATAGAAATCTAATTATCTGCATTTTTCTTCATTACAGTTATACACTCAAATATTTCTTATACCCAATAATGTTTTGGCTTGCATAGTCATCACAATACATCACAATTGCAGCCATTTAAATTGATTGACAGTCCTACAAAGTGTATATTGTTGGTCCAACAGTAAGTTGAGGGCTTTGTCAATTGGTCAGCTTAAGTTTTTGTGTCTTTCAGCTCGGGCAGCAGACCGTCAGTCTCCGCGCAGTCCTGGAGCAGTGGAGTCTGTATAAACAAGCGTATGAAGAGATTCAAGGCTACCTAATGGAGGGGCGTTACACCATCTCTCGCCTGTGCCTCCTCACCGGCTCCCCAGAGGCTGTGCAGGTTCAAGTTGAGAATCTTGAGGTGCTAGTCTTTTTCTTTCCCTGGAACCTTTAAGAAATAACACATTTCACGTTATCTATGGCAGACGTTTGCATTTTGATTTAAAGAGGTTATATCATAAAAATCTGAATTTTTACATGTTTAATCTCGTTAATTGGGTTCCCAGTGATTTTATCAACCTAAAAATAGGCCTGCACGATTAATCGTTTTTTAAACCGAAAGCGCGATTTGAAGGGGTG
This sequence comes from Paramisgurnus dabryanus, assembly GCF_030506205.2. Taxonomy (NCBI): domain Eukaryota; kingdom Metazoa; phylum Chordata; class Actinopteri; order Cypriniformes; family Cobitidae; genus Paramisgurnus; species Paramisgurnus dabryanus. The sequence goes on along the minus strand of NC_133348.1, from coordinate 18,743,412 downwards.
CGATTTTCAAATCGCAAGAGCTGCGAATATTTCTATTCAGAACTAGCAAATATAACAATCATCTAGTACAGTGGTTCTCAAACTTTATCGGCGTGCGGCCCCCCTTGTGTACGGTGCATCCTTTCGTGGCCCCCCAAAGAATATTTATGACACAAAACATTATAAAACTTAGGATTTGAATTAAACAAAACCTATTTAATTATACAATGTAGTGCTGTTGGTTAGTAGCTTTATTTTTCTGAGGTTAAATACGATGAATTTATAATAAATTAATGTATTTTATAAAATGACATTAAACTGGGGCCCCCCAGAGGGCCACGGCCCCCAGTTTGAGAACCACTGATCTAGTACGCAGTTTTTGACAGTTTGCTTCATGCGCATTTTACGTTTTTGTGCGCATTTTACGTTTTTGACATTTTTCTTTTGCCCGAGTGCCTCTTACGTAAATCCTTTGATTTTGATGGCTTACGTTTCTTCCCCGCCCCAGAAAACCACCACAGGTTTATCAATGCCATCAAAAGTATTATTATGTTTTGGTTTGTTTGTTGATCATCAGTTTGTTGGACTAGCATTTGTCGTGGTTTGGAAAAAAAGGAAAAGCTCACGGCTGATATTGGATTTTGCTTTTGGATATTTTACTTTTTAATACTGACCAGATACAATAACTATTTTTTTAAATGCCGTTTATCACGTTTTAGAACCAAACTCTTCATTTATTTTTTTGAAAACTATGTAAATATATTTTTAAAAAACGGTGTAATTTAAAATAATAATTGTAATATTAAAGCAACACCAAAGAGTTTTTTTTACCTTAAAATAACGTTTCCAAAAAAGTTTCAGTGGTTCATCCACTCAAAACAGGGTGAATGGCACTTTCACATTCGCTTTGCAGCCCTCTATCGGCCAAAACCGCACTAAAGAAGTTTCCAACCATCGGGTAGTGGTCCTGTAGTTCGAGTGAAAACTACAAAAACTTGCTTTACGGCAGACCTACAATCCAATCAGAGCCAGCTTTGCTGCAGTATTTACGACAGTGCTAATGAACAATTACGCTTCTAACCTGTAGGGGGAGCAAAGAGCAATAACTCTTTAGGGGTTGTGTACACCAAAACTTTTACGCCCGCGGCCGGCGCATGTTTTCAATTGTTTCCAATGGAATCTCGGCGTTTTTCAAATAAGCCAGCAGCTAGCGGGTTTTTTCCGCGCTGAAAACCGGCGCTCGGCGGTTTTCACGTGCTCGGCGCTGAGAGTCTAGAGTTGAAAGAGATTCAACTTTGGGAGAAAAGCTCCGCTCGTCAATGTCAGTTCTCACACGGCCGCCCAATCACAGTGGAGCAGGGGCGGGACATTACCACAGCAACCAACCGGCTCGCAGCTGAAGTATCACAGCTACCAAAGTGCTCAGCTGAAGAAAGCTGGCACTCAGCTGAAAAACAGCTGGCATTCGGCGTCCTCAAGGCATTTTCAGCCGCGTCTAAAAGTTTTGGTGTGTTCAGCCCCTTAGTGTTGCTTTAAGACAAATTGCTAATATAATCATGGCTGGCTTTGTGTGTGTGTTTAAGAGTTTACAAGATGAGCTCGAGAAACAGGAGAGCAGTTTACGTAAATTTGGCTCCATAACTCAACAGCTGTTGAAAGACTGCCATCCCTCAGTGACTCAATCACTCAACGTAACGCTTGGTGATGTGAACCTCAGGTGAGCTTCAAACAATTCTTTACATACTGGTAATTTACCACTAATAACTTGAAATAATGCACAGATTAGGAGTACTAGCTCAGTATAAATCATTGAACATTTACTGATAGGTGGAACACACTGCTGGAACAGATCTCAGATCAGCTGAGGAGCAGTAAAAGCCTACTGCAGCTGTGGCGGAATTATAAAGCGTTATATGCTCAAAGCAACACAGACATCCAAAAACTAGAGGAGCAGGTTGAACATCTACTCAAGAGCGCCACCCACAGGGACATCACAGAACAGGAACTGAAGAAATGGATGCATCAATGCATGGTGGGTTTAAGATAAGAGTTCGGTGTTAATAGCTCATTCACCAAAAGTCATTTTTTGTGATTTACTGTTTTCTACATAAAATCATCACACATAATGTTCTGTGAAAATATACCCTTTGATTTTTTTATATTGACTGAGTAAGGTCATGTAAAAGATTGAAATTTAAGTAAAATCAATGAATAAAATCAAACTTTGTAATAATGAGATGGATTTCAAAGATTGGATGGCATACTGTATGTTTGTAGTTGTAAAATCTTTGCACTTAGGTCCATTGTGTTACTTCTTGTAAAAGTGTACAAATGTCTTTCTGGCATTGCTGTAGGATCTTATGAAGGCTGAGGGATCCTCTGAGTCTGTTCTGGAGCAGCTAAACAAGTTTGGCGGACAGCTGAGACAGCAGGTAGACCCTTCTGCCATGACAACCTTCCATACAGACCACCTGTCACTCATTGAGCGTTTGGCAGCGGTTGGACACGCCCTCCAAAGACAGCAGTCTCTTTTGGAGGTAAGAGAGGGGTTAATAAATCAAAGTACTTGATGCAACATTTGTGCATGGACACTTTGATCACTTTTTCATTTTTTCTTTACTAGTCTCTGTCCATGTGTTTTTTGTTCAAGTTTTTCTCATTATTATCAATGCCATTGTTAGCACACTTTCATTTACTTTTAAATGTATTCACACTTTTATTCGAAGTGACTTACAGAGCATGTAACATTTGTCTAAGCGTTTCGTCAAACCCTTATTTATTCTTAAAAATATTTTTATCTTCCCTTTTCCTTCCTCTAGGCGGGTTTGAAGGACTATGAGAGGTTTAGTAAGGAGTTATATTCTCTAAGTCACTGGGCAGAAGAAGCTGAGATGCTTCTGAACGAACCAGACCCAGTCGGATCCCCAGATATATCAGCTGTGCAGGAACACATGGACAAACTTAAGGTGAAAATTATTTTAGTTTTCTTATAAAATCATGCTGTATAATTTATGCACCAGTGGCGGCTCATGACTGCTTATCCAATGAGCGCGAATTCAAAATATGTGTTCGGAGTGTCATGTGTGTTGCTTGTGTTTTCAAAATATGTTTGTTGTGTCATGTGAACCATGTGCATCAGGTGTTTTGTCAAAATAAGTTCTTGATGCACATGCGTCAAAACCGTTTATAATAAAAGAGACGATCACGTTCACAAAATACACGCAAGACACGCCCTTAACAGTAAACTTAAGCATGAGATTATGCGAGTGTCGGGCAAACGCGAGTGTCTCTTTTATCATAAACCCTTTAGACGGCATCAGGCACTTATTTTGACAAGACACTTGATGCACACAGGATCACTCGATGCGAAGAACACATATTTTGAAATTACGTACCACACACAAGACGGGCTACATACATGTTGTGACGAACTTCGCATCGAGCGCCCTCGAATAAAGAAGTCACCGGCCACCACTGATATGCACCTCTGTACGCTGTCAACACTCTTATATGTTTGTCCACAGAGCCACATGTTGAAGTTGAGCAGTCTTTCTCCTGATCTGGAACGCTTGAATGGGTTGGGTTATCAACTTTCCCTCAACGACAATGAAGTCAAGCGACTGCAGAATCTCAATAGGAGCTGGTCTTCTAACTCTGCTCGAACAGTAGAGAGATTCAGGTACAGTATATATGATCCACACTAGATACTGTAAAATCATTGCTCTGTTTTGAAACACTGTGCTACTCCATATCGTAGATATATGCTATGTTAATGTTTGCTTTATATGTGTTACAGTAAACTCCAAGCCATGGTACTGCAAAGACAAACCTTTTTAGAGAAGTGTGATGCTTGGTTGACCTTTCTAAATCAAACTGAGGACAAGCTGGGCACTGAGATCTCTGGGAACTACCAGAGCCTGTTAGAGCAGCAGAGAGAACATGAGGTAACAATAGACTAAATCATTGGAGATTTACATCATTGAATGTCTTGGTTTCATAAGAAATACAAATGATAAAACCCAATTGACTGGCGCTGGACAACTGAGTTTACTTAAATTAAATTTTAATTTATCATTACAAACTATATCATTGGAAAGGTCTAAGAATGTAGTTGTCATATTTCACTACCTTTTAGCAGTAATAATAATGCAGTGACTGTAATTTATTAATTTATGACAAGAGTATGCAGCAAACCAACACAAACCTATTTTTGAAATAACCGTTCGGTACAAAACTGTAAATTGTCTTCTTTAACCCTCATATTATGTTCCGGGTCAATTCGAATATAATAATAAACCGGTTAACCTGTGATTTTATTCTTAAAAATTTGGGATTTTTTCTCATTTATAGCCATGAACATGCATGCAAAGTTTGGACATGCTGATATGTTTTGAAGTGTACCAAAATAATTTTGTAACGATTTTGAGGTTCGCGGGTCAATTTGACCTGCATTTGGTTTGTTCCAAAGCAACTGTATAGACCTAAATTAAATATATATTTTTAGTGTTTGTTTCTATGTGTTTGACTATCCTGAAATGGGGGTAAAATGCTTCTCCTCACTCTTTTTGGTACTGAAAAAGACTTTTACAGACACAGATGGTAAAAGTGAGCTATCATTTCTATTTACAATGCATATGAAATACTACTTAAGTTACCATTTTCTTCCAGACATTTTGTCACTTTTTCTCATTTAGGGCCATGAACATGCATGCAAAGTTAGGATACACTGATGTGTTTTTAAGTGGATTTTTTACGCACAAATAATGATTTTTGTTACGATTTTGATGTTTTGCAGGTCAATTATTATTTTATTATTATTATTAGAGAAATTTTGTCACTAATGTAAATGTTAAAAAGACTAACATTACGTACATTTACTAACATTACTTAAATTTACAGCATTTTGTGATGTTGTTATTTTGCTCTGTTTGCTTTGTGAGATTTGAAAATAATGAAATAATGAAAATATACAGTTGAGTGTAAAATATCTAAGGTTTTGGTTCATAGTTTAGATCAAATCCTCTATGTATCTAACTACTGAACTTTCTTTTTGTGTGGATAGTTGTTCCAAACAGAGATGTTTAGTCGACAACAGATTCTCTCATCTATCATCAGTGATGGACATCAGCTACTAAATCAGGGACAGGTAGTAGACAGGTAAAATCAGAACTCACATAGATTTTTTTATCTAATTTAAACCAATTTTTGGTAAAGACCTTTTTTTTTACCCAACCAACAGGGATGACTTTGCCCTAAAACTGGCACTGCTTAGTAACCAGTGGCAAGGTGTTGTGAGGCGGGCCCAGCAAAGACGGGGGATTATTGACAGTCTTGTTCGCCAGTGGCAGCGATACACAGAACTGATAGAGAAACTACGCCACTGGCTGCAAGAGATATCAATAGAGCCAGAACATCAACAGCAGGGGACAACAGTAGCATTACAGCAGATCCGTGGAATGTTAGATCACATACAGGTAAACAAACAAGTTAAATTCTCCAAAAAACACATAAACAATAGAAATAAATATTCGTCCTATAGGCTGTTATCCAAGATCCAACATTAAGTTTTTCTGACGTGTGAAAGTATCATGTATTATTGTTATTTAAAATACAGGAATACTCTGGAAGTATTTACTGTAAATTGCAAAGAATATTTCACATGTCTGACACCACATACAGAGTTTTGCAGAATAAAGAAATTCACATTCGGATAACAGTTATTTGGCTAGTCACTTAAAGGGTTGCATGTTTAAAACACTAGGTTGCTACAGGGATGCTGAATGATAGTATGGCATACAGTAAATAAATGCTAAATGAGAAAGTACATTAATACCATAGAAGTTTGAGGTTTTGTAAATAAAATGCTCATCTCTTCATTCAGCTGAAGGAGCGTGTGCTTCAGAGGCAACAAGGCAGCTACATTTTAACAGTAGAAGCTGGGAGACAGTTAATGTTGTGGGCTGATGCCAAGGCAGAGGCCTTACTTCACACTGACCTCACTGATGTACAGGAGAGATGGAGGACCGTTAACATCCGCCTCGACGAGAGGAAGAAAGAACTACTTTCCCTGCTAAGGGTGAGTTAAGCAATGTTGGTTATTAGACTATTTATTAATTTCCTATTACTTATGCATTCTATTATAGCTTTACATATTTATGGGTGTACTCAGGGTTTTTGACCTCAATACTTATTGATTATTCAGTAGTTCATATCATTGACAAATACAAACAGTAAATGCAAAAGTATAGGTTTCAGAAATAATTTTCAAATTCCAAGTTCTTGCAGTTTGGTTGATTTTTGCAGTTTTATAGACCACTTGGTGGCTTGTTTTACAGTAAATAGACATTACGGGGGTGTCCCCGGTTCAAACCCCAGCTTTCTCTGTGAAGTTTGCATGTTCTCACTGTGTCAGCGTCGGTTTACTGCAGGTACTCCGGTTTCAACCCACATGCCAAAAACATGCAATTAGGTAAATTGGAGATACCAAATTTCCCCTTCCCCAACCTGTGTATGGATTAACTGGTTCTTGCCATGAATAAAGGGATAGATGCGGGAATAGTGTGAAGAATAAAGAAAGAAAAAAGAAATAGACATGATGTTGCATTGTGGGTGAACTTCTAATTGAACTGTTACAAGTTCAACATTTTTACAATATTGAAATCAATATTTTGAGCAACTGCCTATGTAAGACTGGAGTATCTGATATAAGTAAAGCAGTAATTTGGTTTGTTTGTCCAGCTATTGTATAATATTCTCTTTTCTTTATTAAATATGTTTATACAATTATTTTTTATTAGCATTATTATAATGCAAAACAGTCAAATGTATTTTGCAAAATACTGCAATCCTATAAACAATCTCTTCAGTTCTTTGCATAAAATAAATTAGACTGTAAAACTTTGCATCTGTCTTTACAAAGCAAAAGCATCCAGCTAGCAAAATAAGAGTGAGTGTGTGAATGTGTGAGGAGGATGATAAAGAGAGAAAGAGAGGAAGAGGCGAGCAAGATATCTTTAGTACTGTAGGAGACAGGACACGGGAGGGAGTCCAAGAAAAGCTGCGTTTCCAACACAGGGCAGCAGGGACAGGCGGTGATCGTGATCCGCTCCATTTTGACGCATCACAGTGTGGGACAGACGCAGCAGGAACAATAATTTTGAATTGTAAAAGAAAATGGCTCCTCTTTGCTTTGGCCTCTGCCTTCCTCTCTTTCTCTCTCTCCCTTCGTCCATTTTTACGGATGCCATGACGGAAGGTATCTGACTGGTTTATATTTGCCTAATAATGTTTCTGTCTTCTATGTCGGGACCTTGACTCTTTCCTTAATAAAGAATTGTTATATTTGTATTGCAATTGAAATTGTTATTGCACCTGTGATTTCTCATCTTCATATTGTCATTTTACTGAATGTCTCGGTCTTGCTGCGTCTGCGAATGGTTTAAAGGGATGTGCACTCTCTGTGTATATATATATGATTTTGCTAAACTTGAATGTTTTTTCTCTCTGCCTGTGTCTATAGGACTGGGACCAATGTGAGAAAGGTATTGCTGCATCACATGAGAAGCTGAGAGTCTTTAAGCAGAAGCTCTCTGTGCCTTTACCCGATCACCATGAGGACCTGCACACTGAACAGATCCGCTGCAAGGTACACACACACGCATAATCTGACTCATCTTATTTCCTGTGACCTTCTAGAGGCTTGTGTCGCCAGCAAAATCTGCATAGCTTTTATGTCATTTGTGCATTAGCTTTAAAAAGATTATGAGATGTTTGATTGTTTATTTTATATGAATAGTCTGAACTGCATTTTGTATTCTTTGTATCCAATTGTAAATCATTTTATTACTGCAGTGTGTTGCTGTCTGGTTACTCTGGCTTGTTTTATGTACCGTAGTAGATTGGCTGTGCCTGTAATTAATTTTTTATCTGCAAAGGATACAGGGTAGGTGATTTTTAATGTATTATGTTTCAGGGAGGTGTGAGCAGGTAGTAGTAGTAGTTTAAGAGTTCAGCAGATAACTATGAGGTAAAATATCAACAGAGTATCTGTGATTTTGCCTGTGGGAAGGCAGGAGAGGTGCCTGGTAATGAACATGCTACAACCATACACATCAGCAGAGCTGCTGAGGTTTAAGAAATAAGTTGCAAGATTTTGCATTACAATTTTCATTAAATTTACTAAATTTTTTTAAGGTAAGTGGTTGCAATCAATTTATTTAAGCTACATTTAAACAAAATTTTTTTTTGTTTTTTACTTTTGTTTAAAATTGAATAAATTGAATGAACAATTTTTTTCAGTGTAGGTACTTCGAGTCAAATTAAGAAATTAAATAGTAATTAAGAAAGCATTTTTAGTTTTGACTGATGTACAACCCTGTTTCTCATTTAATTTTCATCCAGATGTGTTCTTTGTATGTGTGATAGGAATTGGAGGGCAGTATTGATGGCTGGGCTGATGATGTAGCCGGGCTGTGTATACTGAGAGAGTCTCTCTCTAGTGGCCTCAGCGCTGATGACCTTACAGTCCTGCAGGAGAGACTGACATTACTACAGAGACAGTGGGAGGAGACCTGTCATCAGGTATGCATACACTATATACACATACAATAACACGGCAGTCAAACTGCAAACAGAGGCAAGCTTGAACTCTCCCTTTACCTTTGTTTTACACCATAACATTATACATTCTGTGTACAGTTCTAAAGCACCAACATTTCACGAGAAAACAACAAGTGCACAAAATCCAAAGTTATGCATTGATTAGTAAATTAGCTTAAGATTTTTTTTCATATATCTGTTCCTGTAAATGAAATTCAGACTAAAGTCTCAGAATCTACAGTAATTATGAGATTATGAGCATAAAAAAGTTGGATTTCAGTTTATTTAATACAAACATTAACGTGTGTGTGTGTGTATGTATATTAAAATAATTACACACCGTGCACACAATAATGTATGCAAAAACCTTTTATTTTGTATGCAATTAATTACAATTAATCTTTTGACAGCCCTAATTATTTTATATTCAAATTGTTATATGCACATTTTTATTTTTGTAAAACATTTTCCTATGACAAAACTCCTAATCTATTGTCATTTTTTTCATAAATTGAATACAATTTTATGGGATTTACATGAAATATAGAATTACACTGTAGCTAAATTGTTAAAGCATTGCACTTGCATCACAGGTTAAAACCCAGGAAGTGTTTGCCAGTTGCATAAATGTAAATTATAATTGAAAGAAATACAACTAAAAACTAAATTCCCAAAATTAAGATTACAAAAAAATGGTTAAAAAATAATTTTTTACTGTGCAGATTAATTTACTACTGTTAATTTTAGCATTTACTCATTTATCAGTCGTAATGTACCAAAAGCTTTTGATAGGTCCTTGTTTGCTAAGTTTGCTAGCCTAGTACAAAGAAATCCAGAAGTATGCCCTGGACTCTTTTGTGTCGAAGTGTCAATCATACCTCCATACGTCATTCTGCTCACCAACCTTTAATCACATTTGCTGAACACAAGATGTTGATTGATCACTGTGGTGTCTGCAGCTGTGTCTGCGCAGACAGCAGGTCAGTGAGAGGCTGAACGAGTGGGCCGTGTTCAATGAGAAGAATAAAGAGCTGTGCGAGTGGCTCACCCACATGGAGAGCAAGGTCTCGCAAAACGGTGACATCGGGATTGAAGAGATGATCGAGAAACTCAGAAAGGTGACACGTACATTATAAATGATAATAATATCACATTAACACAGCATGCTTGGGAATATATATTTAATGATGTGCCAGGTTGCAAAATATAAACACATTTTAACCAATATGTGAATAAATGTCTGTGCTTAGTACTCTGGAGTTTTTAAATGAATGAACATCTGGTCTGTTTTTTCTGTCAGGACTATCAAGAAGAGATCTCAGTGGCCCAAGAGAACAAGTATCAACTGGAGCAGATGGGGGAGAGACTCGCTCAGGCCAGCCATGAAAGCAAAGCTGCAGAAATCCAATACAAACTTAGCAAAGTCAATGAGCGCTGGCAACATCTTCTTGACCTCATAGCAGCTCGGTGAGTCTCCCACCTACGGTACATGTGACAAAATGTGCCTCTGGTGCTTTAGCATGGTCTCTATTGTGCTTTTATTAGTTTCTGTTGAAGTCAAAGTTGTATTATTTTCCACATAATGGTTTCTTTAGTACTCTCAGGTTTTGCCTGATTTGAAACTGTGTGTTTTTGTGCATACAGTAAATAGAAATATGGGCATGTCCTGAACTGTGAAAGTGTGTTATGCTAATGGTCTGTGGGTGGAAAGGAAATATTCTGCACCAGGATCATAAACATGACACCATAGTGTCTCTGGATATGACCGGTATAGTCAAGTTGCCTGCGGTCTGGACTAAAAGCCTCTCACATGGGTGGTGTTAGTTTCACTGTTCCCCGTTTGAAAGCGTGTGCTATCTCTCTCTCTCTCTCTCTCTCTCTCTCTCTCTCTCTCTCTCTCTCTCTCTCTCTCTCTCTCTCTCTCTCTCTCTCTCTCTCTCTCTCTCTCTCTCTCTCTCTCTCTCTCTCTCTCTCTCTCTCTCTCTCTCTCTCTCTCACTCACTCACTCACTCACTCACTCACTCACTCACACACACGCTCAATCGTTCGCATGCATGAGCTCAGTGAAACAGCTGCAGTGCTGTATGTGGTAGTCTAGACCAGTTTCTCTTATTCTCTCAAGTACTGTACACTGTAAAAATAAATCTGAAAAAAAAACAGTAAAATTTGGGAAGCTGGGGTGCCGGAAAAATACCGTAAAATAACGGGCACAATAAATTACAGAAATTTTCTGTGATACAAAAATACAGTTTTTTTTTCTGTAATTTACATAAATAAAATCTAAAACTCTTTGTGATCTGATCATATAATCCACATGTACAAACACTGAAACATGCCTGTGACCACACTGCAAAAAAATTCCACTTCAAAATGTTCTTCCAACAAAGGTATAAAAAGCATTGTGTATAGTGAATATGCATTCAACCCAAACTGTTTGAACAGTTACTCAACCCATATTTTGGTCTCTTTTAAGTGTTGTATTAATATAAAAAAATACATACTTCAAAGTTAAATACGATGTACGAGAAATTGGTTTTTCTATCCTTAGTTGAGTAAACTAAGAAATGTGCTTTAAGTTAACTTATTTATATTAAATTGTCTAAGTTTTATTAAGCTGCCGAATTTTGCCAGATTTGTTTTATAGTGAAATTAAAAGATAAGTGACATTATTTAGTAAATTGAGTTGGGTAAACCTAAAAATGTTTTTTCCATTAAACCTTTTTTATAATGCACACATGATTCTCCATGCTCCCCTGCCCTTTCATGTCTATTTCTCTACTCTCCATCTCCAATAAAGAAAAAATCTAACTTTTTGCATTTGGATTTTAGTTTGGAATCCAGTTATTCTTTACTCCTTCAATTACCCTTCTCATAATGTAACCTATTGTAAGAGGTTTATTTGTTTTAAAATACAGACACCCACACTGAGATTCCAGTCCTCTGATCAGCACATGCTAATGACTGTCATCTTATTTTAGCCACGGCAGTATTTGTCACTCCCAGCTGCTCATGCCTGCACTTGAGATCGTTTCACACACATACACATACACACTAGACAGGGGGTTGGAGAAAGCCTGGACACTTGTTGTTCAGACGAAAGAGAAGGGGAATTTGGACAGTGTGGAAGTTTTTCTTTCTTCTAAAAGCTTTGATTGGAAAGACTTGGCTTGATGGTGCTGGATATGGGCACTGATAATATGGCAGAATGTCCAGGACAGGATTCAGATCTGCCAGAATGTGACTGCGACATAAACAGGCAGGATAAGATTTATTCACGTTTTGTGTATACATTTTTTTGCTGATTGAGACACTGCACGTATGTAAAGAAGTGCTGGAAGTAGTTTATGTTAAAATAGTAGCTTGTAACATTCCTGCCTTATATAGTTTCTCCAATGTGTGAATGTCCAAATGTTCATTATTGATCTAGACATGCTGTATTTGAGCACTTTTCTCTGTTCATGCTGTGGTTTTAAAGATTTTAATGCGGCATGAAGCACAGCCACACTGAACCGTTCACATACTGTACCAAAGTTACATGGGGGCTTTATCTTACTAGGTCACAGTCTATCTGTGTTTTCCTAACATACAGCAAAGGATCATTTAGAGTTAGCTGAAGTTTAAACACATTCACTTTGCATTAGTGCTCTTGAATTTTTATCTAATCTGAGATATACAACATGCTAGGCTGGTTTGCGTGAGTTGTTGTATGTATCCTTGCTTTGAGCATGTGATTGAGTATTTTTAGGCACATTCAGGGATATGAAGGAAACACTGACGCCAATGGGATACAGTTTGTCTTTGCTACTGATTTTATATTACAATATACAGGGTGACCCCAGGGTGACCACATTTAAAAAAAAATATATATATATATATATATATATAAATAACTGCATTACTGAAAAATACTAAATAGACTTAACTCTATGCAGTTGCTGCACATGTCATTATGCACAATTCATGAAACTTTCAGAATAGGAAGTTTTGAACCAAAGAATCATACAACCCCCTTAACTAATTCTAGGCATAAGATACATACATATACAATAAGTTATATTCAGATAGCATACTGTAATGAGATGAGTGGCAGGGCAATCTACATACTTGTATCCTTTACACGTTTCTCGTCTTTTATCCAGTTTTCCTTAACTGGGCACTGATGTAGACCTTTATTCTCATCTGTAATGTTTTTCTAAAAGTTTTTAGTTTTTTTTCTAAAAGATTTGTAGATTCAACTGTGCGCATGGTGACATAAAACGATTGACGTGTCATGCAATTAAGCGGTTAAAACCCTGATCGCGCATTCCATATTTTTGTCACGGGTGCCCGCACATGCACGAGTACTTGTAAAAAAACTATTTTGTCCTCAGTCTGGACCCCTTGGTGCCCCCCTATTGCCTGGTGCCAGACAATATACATTCTACAGTATTTTACATTATTTAACTTTCGCAAGTTACTTTTCGCTTGTTGTTTTATTTTGAGTTTTAAATTTGTATATGCCTGTGTGTCTCGGGTCTGTAGGGTAAAGAAGTTAAAGGAGACTTTGGTGGCCCTGCAGCAGCTGGATAAGAACTTGAGCAGTCTACGCTCCTGGCTGTCTCATATTGAGACCGAACTCTCACGGCCCATCGTCTATGAGACCTGCGACTCTAATGAAATCCAAAGAAAACTCAGCCAGCAGCAGGTAACACACACACAGAGGAAATTAACCTGACCATTCATACAGTCACATAATATTCTGGTAACATAATATAATAAAAAGTTAATTAACAATTAAAGGGATAGTTCACCAAAAAATTTAAATTCTGTCATTAACTCACTCTCATCAGAAGCCCCATTGACTTCCATAGTAGGATAAAATAATACTATGGAAGTGAATGAGGCTCATGAACGGTTTGGTTACAAACATTCAACAAAATATCTTCCTTCGTATTCATCAGAACAAAGACATTTATACAGGTTTGTACAACATCATCATTTTTGGGTGAACTATCCCTTTAAGAGATTGACTTTATCTGCTCAGTCCCTGACCTACTGACTCACTTACAGCCCGGGAAACTGCCCCAAAAGGTATAAATAAGTAAATTAAAGATGTTAATTCAGATATCTCTATTACAGATTCATTCAGTGAATATTCTGTCCGCTCACAAAAAAAAAAAAAAAAAAAAAAAACGTTTTTTTGATGTGATTCATCAAAGGCAGTTATACTATGTACATTTGTCAACATTTGAAGTGGATCAAAACCTTTCATAAAAGTTATCTTAAATTTTTTAACAATACCTTTTTGTCTTAGGACAACTTTGATGAATGTTTTTGATCCACCTCAAATGTTGACTAGTGGATTTCCACTAAAGTTGCTGAATAATACCAGTGCAGAAAATGATATTGTAAAGAGGAAATGTTTCTTTTCTGTATATTTGATGCAACAGAATGAAACATACTTGTGGAGTTGATGTGCATGACCACAAGCTTTTCTCTTCCTAATAAACTGTTGTGAAGTAAAGACAGCCAAAATACTGTAGATGAGAGCCCTACAGGCAGCACTTCAAAAGACATGCTCTGATTTTCATACTGTCAAAATGCAGTAGCTCAGTGCAGGTGTACCGTCTCTGTGCAGGATTTGCAGAGGGACATTGAAAAGCACAGCACGGGTGTGGCGTCCGTACTGAACCTGTGCGAGGTGTTGCTGCACGACTGTGATGCCTGTGCTACAGAGACGGAGTGCGAGTCCATCCAGCAGTCTACACGCAGCCTGGATCGGCGCTGGAGGAACATCTGTGCTATAGCCATGGAAAGGAGGCTCAAGTGAGTGTGTGATGGTCCTGTAAGAAGTATGTGGATAAAAAGGAACCACAAATGTGTAAAAGGAGCAACATTCATGGGCTTGAATTTGTGAATGTGAGTTAAGATTGGTACTGTTTAGTGGAGCCACCAGTGGAACAGGTGTAAGAACATGTGTCATGCCTACAGGCTCATCATATGCAAGTTCAGCACACAATGAATGAACTGTTGAGCAGCTGTTATTCTGAAGCTTTTTTATGTGTTTGTTTGCAGGATTGAGGAGACATGGAGATTGTGGCAGAAGTTTTTGGATGATTACTCTCGATTTGAGGAGTGGCTGAAGGTCTCTGAAAGGACAGCGGCCCTGCCTAATTCCTCCGGAGTCTTGTATACCATCGCTAAAGAGGAGCTCAAGAAGTTTGAGGTACTCTGAGATTGTTGAGATTTGCTGAAATAGAGAGAGAGATCATATTTGATTTGTCCTCTTCCAAGTCCATCCTCCTATATTATATGACTGGGTCGTACCTGCACGTGGCAACAGTATGGCACACATTAACAAATGTCATAATATTTTACAATTTGCAAACTTGTCATGGATTGTAACAAATAAAACATAATTTTTTAACATAATTGTTAAAGTTTTTAGTTTGTAAAAGTTTTTGATAAATTAAAAAATAAAAAATGACATGAAAGAATTTTTAACCGTTTATAAGCACTAATGACCATTTTGGGATTTTTCTTAGTTGTCAGTTATAATCATCAAAATAAAAAATAAACATGTCAAAGTACACCTGTATGTAAATCCCACTTATGTTTTATAATTATTCACAGGGCCCTATACTGTCAGCTATAGCTGTGGTTTTCAAAGTGGGGGCCGCAAGATGGTGCCAGGGGGGCCCCAGTTTTATGACATTTTATGAAATACATTAATTTATGATGAATTCTGTGTAATTAAACCTAAAAAAATAAGGCTACTTACCAAAAGCACTACTTTTTTATATAATTTAATGTTTTTTTATTAAAATGTTGAGTTTTAGAACAGTTTTTTGTTACAAATTTTCTTTGGGGGGCCGCGAAGGAATGCACCTTACACAAGGGGGGCCACACGCTGAAAAAGTTTGGGAACCACTGAGCTATAGCAAACAGTAGGTTACCTTTGTGGACTTCATCAAAATATGTCTGGTACACCTGATCTTACAAACGTTATGTCACTACCTTGCAGGCATTTCAGAGACAGGTGCAGGAGTGTCTGACCCAGCTGGAGCTCATCAATAAACAGTACAGACGACTGGCTCGCGAGAACCGCACAGACTCATCCTGCCGACTGCGACAAATGGTGCATGATGGGAACCGACGCTGGGACATTTTACAAAGGAGAGTAGCTGCCATCCTGCGCAGACTTAAGGTGAGATTTTTAGACAGCTGTTTGTTATAATTTGTTTTTATTACAGTTTTAAAGGAGACATTTCACAAGACTATTTTAAGATGTCAAATAAATCTTTGGTGTCCCCAGAGTACGTATGTGAAGTTCTAGTTTCAAATATCATATAGATAATTTATTATAGCATGTTAAAATTGCCACTTTGTAGATGTGTGCAAAAAATGTTTTGGGTGTGTAATTTTAAATGCAAATGAGCTGATCTCTGCACTATATGGCAGTGCCTTGGTTGGATAGAGTAGATTAAGGGGCGGTATTATCCCCTTCTGACATTACAAGGGGAGCCAAATTTCAATGACCTATTTTTTCACATAGATAATGGTTTACCAAAACTAAGTTACTGGGTTGATATTTTTCACATTTTTTAGGTTGATATAGGCACTGGGGACCCAATTATACCACTAAAACATGAAAAAAGTCAGATTTTCATGATGTCCCCTTTACCGACTAGTTTTTATTTAATTTCACTATTGCAGTTTTTATTTTATTAAAAATTAATAAATAAATATAAAATAACAGAAGGGCAGTGAGATGAATTGTCCTGTGTTTTGTCCTGCAGCATTTTATTAGTCAGCGAGAGGAGTTTGAGACAGCCAGAGATGGTTTTCTAGTTTGGCTGACTGAAATGGACCTGCAGCTCACCAACATTGAGCATTTCTCCGAGTGTGACATTCAGGCCAAGATCAAACAGTTAAAGGTATGAAATGTGCATGTGTACCTCTCTATTGGAATATGCAAAAAATGTGAATCGCTCACTCTTTGAACTCGATGGGTGTACCAGGCTTTCCAGCAGGAGATCAGTCTGAACATGGGGAAGATGGAGAGCGTGTTTGGGCAGGGGGAGGTGCTGATGGAGAAGAGTGAACCTATGGATGCTGCTGTCATAGAGGAGGAGCTGGATGAGCTGCAGAGATACTGCAGGGAGGTGTTTGGTCGGGTGGACCGCTACTACAAGAAACTCACACGAGTGGTGGTGAGACACACACACACACATAAATGCTAAAAATTTAGACATGCATGCACCAGCGGAGGCTAAATTTGTATTTGTGAAGTTACAATTTTAAATGCGCTGTTCAAAATGGGGTCATGTAATTTACATTATTTTGCAAAAGTCTTTTTTAGGACCACCAGCTTTGTTGTTTCAGCAAAGTTGTAATGATCATTAATATTTATTTATTTTATTTAAGAAAATACAGGAAATGTGCACACAAAATGGAAAAAAAATATCAGGCAAAATATCAGGCAGTATTTAGCCTAGTGTGACCTCCTTTAGCTGGCACTAAGCACATCTTGAGCTTTTTTGGGAAACTGAAGTTCTTATAGACATTATAAAAGAATTAGAAATTAGGTTTTTTATTTAATTTAGGATTAATGAGAGCCTGCAGGTTTCTGCTATTGCTTAGATGTAAGGGGAGGTCACACTTAATACTTGACACTTATAATTTTATTCAGTTTTTTAATACTGCATACATATTTCCTGTATTTTCTGGTTAGTAATTAAATATGGTCACTAGTATGGTTCACAGTAATGTATGTCTTTGCTTTGCTATAATATAGGTAATGGCTCTCATCTCGCTCCCTCTTTACTTTCTTATTCACAGCTGATCGATGATGAGTGTGATGGCTCAGATCGTGAATTTGAGACAGGTGATCTCTCAGATCTTCAGTGGAGTGAAGATGGATCAATTTCCCACTCATCTAGCAGAACACCCTCAGATGCAACACCTCCTGCCCACACAAACGGCTCCGGACGGGACACACCCGCCAGTGTAGATTCCATCCCGCTGGAATGGGACCACGACTATGATCTAGACCCTATGGGCCGTACCATGTCTGCAGAAAGGGGGAGACAAAACAAAGATGAGGATGATGAGTTACTTTGTATCGCCACTACAGCGCTTACAGGTGAGAGTGCTTGCATGTCAGCAAGGGTTGTTAATGTCGTAGCACAATTTAAATGCAATAAACGATGTCTCGAGTGTTCACAATGCTTGGTAGGTGTTGTCTGTATTCTGTTGGTATATATTGTTGTGTATCTCTATTTACAGACGTAGTGATTCCTGAGAGCCCTGAGGCTTATATTAAACTAACAGAAAACACTTTGAGGTCCTCCTCTGGTAGGCAGTCGACTGTGGCATGCTAAATTTTTGCTAAGCACAATGCATGCTAAAGTGCACATTTCAAATATTCATGAACTGGACTAAAACATGAATTCCAAAAACTGCGTGTCAGTATCTCTTGTGTACAATAACCTAACTAAGCAAATGCTGTACATGTTATGATAAAGTTGGAGTCACATCTTTGCATATCCAGTGTTTCTCAATTGCAGTCCTCACACCCCCCACCAAATCCACCAAGAAAGATTTCGGTGTCTCCTGATAAAAAAACACACCTGATTTAACTTATTAGGCTTTCCCATAAAAGCCTTGTTTGACTTTATGCGGCGTTGTGCAGAATGACCAGCGTGTGACATCACAGTACCACAAGAGCAGGTCCCGTACTCTAACAGTGCTTTCATGGGACTGCAAAGTCGCACACTGATCGATCTGAGCGGTGCAACTAAAGTCGAATGTTGTAGGTGTCTCCCTAATTATCCAACTAACAAGCTGATGAGTGGAATTAGGTATTTTACATAAAAAGACATCTGAAAGGTTCTGTGAGGGGGTGTGAGGACAGGAATTGAGAAACTCTGAATAGATCCACTGCATGAAACACTGTCATCTATATTCAAGATGTTTGTTTTAATGATTCGGTAAGACTAAAGATCATAACTTCACTAACCATTCTTGTTTACTGATTCACTAACCATTTTCAATGAAAGTTATGTGACATATAACAGTGCATCATTTTACTGCAGGTGAGACAGCCCGATTAGTAGATAATATGCTGGACACCAGCCGTTACAGTTACCAGCAGACAGATGACGTAAAGTGTGGCCATGACACCTCTTATATTGGATATGTAAGTACAGATTTGATCTAGAGCTCAAAAAATATTTCTAAGAAGTAACTGAGAATAGAAGAAATTCATAAACATTTGACGTACAGCCCATATAAATGTGGAGTTTCATATGTTTGTATGCTTTACTCAGATGCGGTTAATGGATGACTGCCACGGCAGTCTGAAGGCAATAAAGAGGGCTGAAGGAGAGTTGGAGGAGGAAGAGGACACTCTGTCAGGACTCAGCAACCCTGATACCACAGAGACACAGAACACAGGTTAGTCTAGCACAGAGACACAGCATGGCACAGTGACACAGAGCACAGGTGAATAAAGCACAGAGACACAGAATATGAGTTAGTCAAGCACAATGACAGAGCACAGTTTAATCTAGTACAGAGACACACAGCACAGGTTTGTCTAGCGCAGATACAGGTTAACAGAGTATGCCAGATACAGAGCACATGTTAGTCTAACACAGAGACACAGAGCAGGTTTGTCTGGCCCAGACACACAGCACAGGTTTGTCTAGCACAGAGACACAGAGCACAGGTTAGTCTAGCACAGAGACACAGAGCACAAATTAGTCTAGCACAGAAACATATAGTATGAGTTAGTCTAAGACAAAGACATCGAGCACAGGTTAGTCTAGCACAGAGACACACAGCACAAGTTTGTCAGTACAGAGACACACAGCACATGTTAGTCTTGCACAGAGACACAGGGCACAAGTCAATCGAGCACAGAGACACAGGGCACAAGTTAGTTTAGCACAAAGACACAGGGCACAAGTTAGTCTAGCATAGAGACACATAGCACGAGTTAGTCTAGCACAAAGACACAGGGTACAAGTTAGTCTAGCATAGAGACACACAGCAAAAGTTAGTCTAGCACAAAGACACAGGGTACAAGTTAGTCTAGCATAGAGACACACAGCACAAGTTAGTTTAGCACAAAGACACAGGGCACAAGTTAGTCTAGCATAGAGACACACAGCACACGTTAGTTTAGCACAAAGACACAGGGCACACAAAGACACAGGTCACAAGTTAGTATAGCATAGAGACACACAGCACGAGTTAGTCTAGCACAGAGACACAGAAACCAAGGCCTTTTGCTGATCATTATATAGTGCTGCATATTTATGCATAACATTTCTATGCCATAAAAAACCCAATGGGTATGTAATTTAATTGGAAATTGATGGAATCCAGATGAAGTGTAGACCATTTATTTATTTCTGACTCAGTTCTAGGTTTTTTCTTCACTGATTCTAATGCTATTGTGATCATTTTTGTCTTTCAGGTGTGATTGAGCGCTGGGAGCTGAACCAGGCCCAGACTGTTGATGTAGATCACAGACAGAGAAAAGATCTGATGTTATGGCAGCAGCTGACCTCTGACCTGAGTGCAATGGAGGCGTGGCTCAGCCAGGCTGAGGCAGAGTTAGCAGAACTGAGAGGGAGTGATCTCAGTACAGATATAGACACTATTGAGCAGAGGATTAGAAAATTGAAGGTTTGTGTTGCTTATGTGGTTTATACTAACATTTTAACAAATATAGATAGGTATGTGTGCCCTTTGCTTAGTTATTAAACTGTGTTTGATGATACAAATGCACGGTGCAGTATTACTGTACATGTTTTGGTTAGCCAAGCATAAGCTGTAAAATGACACTGTTCACGTGTCTATAGTGTACACACACAAATCTGACAGCTGAAAAAGGTCAGGATGTCTGCATAACAGAAATAAACCAGAGGAATGTCACACCATCCCACTGACCCACATACACTGCTGCAGTATAATATCAAGCCTGTATACTCCAAAGACCTAAAAAGTAGACCTCTTCAGAGCAATTTAACATAAGACAAACAAATAAAACCTTAATAAACCCACAGATGACTCTTACCTTTCACTATGTTCCTCAAATTAAATGAACCATTCTGCTTTATAAAGAACACACACAAGGCACATTATTCTGACTCCTCCCAAAGACAAAATGTATTGCTCAGGGAGGCTCTGTGGAGTCTCAATTATGTTTAATCTGTAGAAGAAATTAAAGATACCAAAGAAACGGTTGTTGATTTACTGTATGAGTACTGAGTTATAAAATGAATGAGTTGAATTTCAAGGGGTCTCATTTATGTTTATTTCCCATGGGTTCTCACTGGCACTCAACAGGACCTACAGAAGGACATGGATTCCCATAAGTCCAAAGTACTATCTATCAACCTAAGTAGCGCTGCACTTCTCCAGTCAGATTCAGAAGAGGGCCTGGACCTAAAAGCCAGACTTAAAGAGATGAACTCAAGCTGGGATCGACTGGGCAAATCACTTAAAGAGTGGAGAACAGCTCTCCAAGATGCTCTGATGCAGTGCCAGGTACAGACACAGTCAACACACAAAGACTAAGCAGCCACACAAAGACAAATGCATACTTACACAGTGTGCTTTTCTATAGGAGTTCCATGAGTTGAGCCATGGTCTTCTTCTCTGGCTGGAGAACATTGACCGAAGGAGGAATGAGATCGTCCCAATAGCATCAGGGCTAGATCGTCATAAACTGCGGGCTCATTACAAAGCACTTAAGGTTCCACCTTTTACTTCTGTATGAGTTTGTGACTGCTTTCTGTAATAGGTTGAACCTGTAGCTTGCTTGAATGGTGTATTACTTCTAGTTTCTAATCAAAGTCACAGTTCTATAAATGAAAATTCTATAAATTACAGTTCTATAAATCACAGTTCTATAAAATCACAATTCTGTAAATCACAGTTCTATAAATCACAGCTCAATAAATCACATTTCTATAAATCACATTTCTATAAATCACAATTCTATAAATTATAGTTCTATAAATAAAAAAAATTTTAACCACAGTTTTATAAATCACAATTCTATAAATCACAGTTCTTTATATTACGGTTCTATAAATCACATCTCAATAAATCACATTTATATAAATAACAGTTCTATAAATCACAATTTTATAAAACACAGTTTTATAAATCACAATTCTATAAATCACAGTTCTTTAAATTACAGTTCTATAAATCACAGCTCTATAAATCACAACTCTATAAATTACCTTTCTATAAATCACAATTTTATAAACCACAGTCCTATAAATCACAATTCTATAAATCACAATTCTGTAAATCTCAATTTTATAAATCACAGTTCTTTACATTTCAGTTCTATAAATCACAGCTCAATAAATCACACATCTATAAATTACAATTATATAAATTACAGTTCTATTAATCACAGCCCAATTAATCACATTTCTATAAATTACAGTTCTAAATATTAGCTATAAGTCAAAGTTTTATAAATGACAATTCTATAAATTACAGTTCTATAAAATCACAATTCTATAAATCACAGTTCTTTAAATTACAGTGCTATAAATCACAGCTCAATAAATCACATTTCTATAAATTACAGTTTTATAAATCACATTTCAATAAATCACAGTTCTAAATATTAGCTATAAGTCAAAGTTTTATAAATTACAATTCTATAAATGACAGTTATATAATGACAATTCTATAAATTACTGTTCTATAAATCACAATTCTATAAATCACAGCTCAATAAATCACATTTCTATAAACTACAGTTATATAAATGACAATTTTATAAATTACTGTTCTATAAATCACAATTCTATAAATCACAGTTCTTTAAATCACAGCTCATTAAATTACATTTCTATATATTACAATTCTATAAATTACAGTTCTGTAAATCACAGTTCTTTAAATTACAGTTCTATTAATCACAGCCCAATAAATCACATTTCTATAAATTACAATTATATAAATCACAACTCGATAAATCACAATTCTGTGAATCACAGTTCTATAAATTACAGTTCTATAAATCACATTTCTATAAATCACATTTCTATAAATCACAATTTTATAAATCACATTTATATAATTCACAGTTCTATAAATCACATTTCAATAAATCAAAGTTCTATACATCACAGTTCTAAATATTAGCTATAAGTCAAAGTTTTATAAATGACATTTCTATAAATTACAGTTCTATAAATCACAGTTCTATAAAATTTCAATTCTATAAATCACGGTTCTTTAAATGACAATGCTATAAGTCACAGCTCTATAAATCACAATTCTATAAATCACATTTCTATAAATTACAATTCTATAAATTACAGTTTAATAAATCACAATTTATAAACCACAGTTTTATAAATTACAGTTCTATAAATCACATTTCAATAAATCACAGTTCTAAATATTAGCTATAAGTCAAAGTTTTATAAATTACAATTCTATAAATGACAGTTATATAATGACAGTTCTATAAATTACTGTTGTATAAATCACAATTCTATAAATCACAGCTCAATAAATCACATTTCTATAAACTACAATTCTATAAATTACAGTTCTATAAATCACAATTCTTTAAATACCATTTCTATAAATTACAGTTCTATAAATCACAATTTTATAAACCACAGTTTTATAAATCACAATTCTATAAATCACAGTTCTTTAAATCAGTTCTATAATTTGCAGTTTTATAAATCACATTTTTGTAAATTAGTTCTAAAACTCAAGTACTATAGAAGAGCACAGTTCCATAAACCTCCATGAAATTGCACAGTTCTATAAATGTCTTAATTGGAACACAAATGTTCCACCAATCTAAACTACATTGTTTGTTTATAGCAAATCCAGCGGGAGCTGATGGAAACAGAGCAACGAGTAGACAGTCTGCAAGAGCTGTCAGTCCAGCTGCTGGTACAGGCACATGGCAGCGAGTGTCTGGAGACCCAGGAGAGGGTTCATGTCATTGGGAACCGCCTGCGACTGCTCATGAAGGCCGTGAGCACAGACTTGGAGCTGCTAGAAAAACAGCTTCAGGCTTATGGGGATAAACAAGTGAGTCTAAAAGCAATTTAAAAATGAATTAAACCTGTAATCTATTCCATCTGGAAAACATTCCTTGTTTTCATTTGAAATGAAGTCAGATAATCCGCATGCACCACAGAAACCTGCCCATTATACGGTATCATTATTAAAGCTATAACTCAGATCTATCATTGCTTGGTTTTCTCACTTTTCCATTCACCAAACTTGCAGGATGCATCCCACTGGTCTGTTACGGATGACACTGATACTTCTGGATCAGTCAGTCCTGTTTCAGAGGTCAGCGTTACGACAAAACGACAATCGGTAATCCAATCCATCTCCCTCTGTTTGATATTATTTTTGGCATGCCATGAAGTTCACTGTTCTGCCACTGTGAGGTTGAGCTTATACCAGGGAAAGATTTTCAACACATTTCCTCCAGTTTAACATTGCAATTAGATAAAATCTCTTAGGTATTTGCTCACTACCTCAAACCCCAGTAAATACATTGGCTTGCCAAAGACGTAGTTTGTGACCCCAGAAGTATCTTGTGAAAGTTTTACAAGAAATACTGGCTTTACCTTTCAGACACTTTAAATCAAATCAAGCAACAGTCAATTTAATTCCCATTCCATAGGATTTACAGTGTCTGTAATGGAACGCCAGGTTTCTTGCATGTTGCAAGATTTGTTTTGTCATTGCTATTGGATTATTTTGCTGCCTTTTTGTTTTGTTCTTACTGATTTGTTACAATGTTGATTGCTTGGCTGTTTATCTGCTTGTCACCACAAGCTTTGTCCTTATTTGCTGGGACTGAAACATTCTTTCTTTTCTTTTATCCCTCCCTCCCCTTTGCTCATTGCACAACAGCTACGAGGCAAATGTAGTGTGTCTGAACCAGGATCCACATCCAGACATCCACGCCGCAGGTACCTGTCTCCTGGACTTTAGAATACAGGGGGATGATGAAACTCATTTCAGATCCATGATGCGTAAACCATGGAAAATCTGTTTAGATCCATCATCTTTCTCCATTCTTGATGCCATATTAAAATATAGAATTTTTTTGTTGCTTTATCATTTTTGCTATTTTATTTTTGTGCAAACTATTCATTGTTATGCTCCTACATTCATATTTGCCTTATAACAAGAAAACTTTTAGTTTCACCCAATATTTTATCTGACTTGATGTCTTTCATTAATAACATTAACAAACATGACATCTAATGTATGTAATGCTTAACAAGGTGTTACTTGTATGTAGCCTACATTAAATTATACATTTGTTTATATATACAAATACATATTTTTGCAGAATAACTACTAAACTATTTGTTAAGCATTATATATTGTTTGTTGTTAGTTGTTAAAGAAAGGTATTATAAAGTACGAGTAAATAAGAGGGTAAAGTTTTCTGACCAAAAACACCAATAAATGATTTCTGATATATTCTAAAATATCTAGATATACAACTACTAGCATAGCAGTGGAAGCTAACCCCATGATTTCTAATAAAATAACAGAGGGTTTTGACATCAGACTGACGTTGGGTTTTGACAACCATCTGAAGTTGGGTTTTGACATTAAGCCGACATTGAGTTTTGACGTCTTTTAGCCGTAGTTTTTTTGATGTCAGATCGACATTGGGTTTCGACGTCAATCTGACGTTGGGTTTTGACTAAAGACCGTTCTTGGGTTTCGATGTCAATCTGATGTTGTGTTTTAACATCAAGCCGACTTTTGTTTTGACATCACACCAATGTTGAATTTTGACGTCAATTTGACGTCGGGTTTCAACGTCATACCGACGTTGGGTTTTGACGTCAATCTGACATTGGGTTTTTACTTCAGACCGTTCTTGGGTTTCAACGACAATCTGACATTGGGTTTTGACATCAGACTGACTTTGGGTTTTGACATCAGACTGACTTTGGGTTTTGACATCAGACTGACTTTGGGTTTTGACATCAGACTGACTTTGGGTTTTGACATCAGACTGACTTTGGGTTTTGACATCAAGCCGATGTTGGGTTTTGACGCCATACCAACGTTGGGTTTTGACGTCATACCAACGTTGGGTTTTGACGTCATACCGACGTTGGGTTTTGACGTCAGACTGACGTTGGGTTTTGATGTCAGTCAGATGTTGGGTTTTGATGTCAGTCAGATGTTGGGTTTTGATGTCAGTCAGATGTTGGGTTTTGATGTCAGTCAGACGTTGGGTTTTGATGTCAGTCAGATGTTGGGTTTTGATGTCAGTCAGATGCTGGGTTTCAACGACAATCTGACATTGGGTTTTGACATCAGACTGACTTTGGGTTTTGACATCAGACTGACTTTGGGTTTTGACATCAGACTGACTTTGGGTTTTGACATCAGACTGACTTTGGGTTTTGACATCAGACTGACTTTGGGTTTTGACATCAGACTGACTTTGGGTTTTGACATCAGACTGACTTTGGGTTTTGACATCAGACTGACTTTGGGTGTTGACATCAGACTGACTTTGGGTTTTGACATCAAGCCGATGTTGGGTTTTGACGCCATACCAACGTTGGGTTTTGACGTCATACCAACGTTGGGTTTTGACGTCAATCTGACATTGGGTTTTGACGTCAGACTGACGGTGGGTTTTGATGTCAGTCAGATGTTGGGTTTTGATGTCAGTCAGATGTTGGGTTTTGATGTCAGTCAGATGCTGGGTTTCGACGTCAGTCTGATTATTATTACAACCGAAATACAATCGTGAACCTGACATTGTGTCTTGACGTCCATCCAATATTGGGTTTTGACGTAAACGCCACGTTGTGTTTCGACTTCAGTCTGATTTTTAGTACAACTGAAACGGAACGTCTGCCCGACATTACAGCTTGACATCAGGCCCTTTTGGCTTTTCCACTTCACCCCTTTTAAATACAGACATTTCTGATTGTCCACATTATTGTTCACGCACTGAAATAAAAATATATAATTTTTGAATAAGATCTGAGTAATTTACACATGACATTTTACTGAAAATAATAAAGACAGAATTACAGTGCTACCATTAGGCCCCATCTTCATGATCTTGCCTAGGGCCCCACATCACCACAAACCAGCCCTGTCGGTGGTAATTAAAAGACTGACTATTAAAAACTAATCAAGCTCTATGAAGTGAGCAGATTTAAATGCTAGAAGTTGAGTTCTTGCGTTGATCTGTGTGTCATTAGATCTAAATCATATTGGGGCGGTTTCCCGGACAGGGATTAGACTAGTCCTAGACTTAAACACTTTTATCAGCTCTCCAAATTGAAAACAACTTGCACTGACATATCTTAAAACACATCAGTGCCCTTTGTTTTACCTCAAAATGCACACAGGTAATGTTTTTAGTTAGGCATGTTTGTTAAAACTAGTTGTATTTCCTAATTAAACTAAGGCCTAGTCCTGGATTAAGCTAATCCTGGTCCGGGAAACCGCCCCATTCTGTATTGCTTAATCTTAACCTATTTAAATATTGTTTTTTAGGTTGCCCAGAGGTTCTGGATGCGCGCCGTCTCACTCTGGTTCCTCCAGGTCCCAAGGTGGCGCTGCTGTGGCTCGTTGTCAGCCCTTTCTACTGCGAGTGCTCCGGGCAGCACTGCCTCTACAGCTACTGCTACTGCTCATAGTGGGCCTAACCTGTCTGGTGCCCATGACTGAGGAAGATTACAGCTGCGCTTATGCGAACAATTTTGCCAGATCTTTCCATCCCATGCTCCGCTATACCAATGGTCCACCACCTGTATGAGCAGGATGAGACTTGCCTTTATATATTTATTATTATATTCAAAGTTACTGCAGGGCATGGCAGGACACAAAATGGACTTAAACGGCATATCTGTTAGCCAAAGCTGATTTTTCCTGTCCCTGTACAGTTCAATACTGCTGCTAATTTTATTTTGCTCACTGTAAACTGAGATTTTTGCAATGTAGACTAGTGTTAGACTTCTGTACTTTGGGGCAACAAAAAAATGTTTTACTTTTAGTACAGAAAATTGGTCAAAATAATTTTGTCCCAAAGAACAGAAGAAAAAGTATGACAGCATATTTATGTACTTAATAGCACTGACATAAGCGTAAGGTACTGCACTTATACCGTCCACCAAATGGCCAAAATTATTAGTTTAGAATAAGGAAAGTGTTTTATTTTATTTTTGTATTATTATTTAAGTTTAAAATTGTAGAAAAGGTTATTTTCAGTATTATTTAAATACTTTATTTGCATGGCAATTCAACTTTTTTTATTTTGTGGCATGGATTTTACAAGTTTCTTTTCCACAAATGCAAAACAATCACTGACAGGTATGAGAAATGTGTGCTTTTTACTGATTTATATCTACATACGATATTTTAATTTGTGTGGTATGATGTGACAAAAACATTAATTATGATTACAATGTCTATGCCTATTTATGTATGTACAGTTTGCTAATGCTGACAATAAAAATACATCTTTTCATTTAATAGATATAATTCTGCATGGTCTGTTCATACAGAGCTATAACTATTATTTTAGAAGTATTTTTATTTATCAACACTATATATTTATGCATTTAATGGAGACTCATTTACATTTTCACATTAAGGTAATTCAAAATTAAATTCAAAACTTTACAAATAATATTTCACAGCATGGGAAATTAAAGCTGAAATGTATTTGACAAGTGCATGGTTAATAACCGGCAAACAAATACATGCATGACAGGATAAATTTGACAAACATCACATCATCAGAATCACATAATAATTTTATACAGCACACAACAATGACAACCAAAATTAACAGAAAGTAGGCAGGTAGTTTCTGTTATATTAAGTGTCTAACATATCAATGATTATACCACAAAAGACTTATTTAATGTTGGCTTTCATAGGCCTGGTCATACAATCAAAGCAATGACACCACTGTTACAGCAGACACATCATTTGTAAATACGATTTGGGCAAAACTCACCAAACCATAAGTAAACATTGTTAATTTCACAAAATGTATAGGACTGATCACGGAGATAATGTGTTTTCATTTTATTAGTCAAGTTAAGTTTTATCAAAGTAAAATTTAATAAAAATATAGCAATAATATGTAATAATCAATCACTGATATGCAACTTATGAAAATACTTTTTTACATATTAAGTTGTTTTCAGGCTGCCCTGCAGGCGGCGCTCATGTGCTGGTTTCATTTTATGTTCGGTTACAATACAGGTCTCATGTTACTTGTGTGTTTAGAAAGCAAAACTAATGAACTAGATGTAATTATTATGTGGAGCTGCTTGTAGTTACACACAGCTAGTGTTATTACTGTAGTGTAATATAGTAGCATGTCCGTCCGATTTCTTCAACTGCAGAAAGGTGTGTATATACTTCGGGGATGACATGAAGGTAAATTATGTATATTAGTAAATTGTAAATTTTTCTGTTCCTTTAGGTTCTTTCGTTTGCTATAACGCATATGTCAGAACAAATCAGAATAGACTGTGATATAAAACTTTTTTTAAAATAAATTGATTGAATAATCATTTGTAAGGACTTAAGAGTGTTATCAATTATTATATTTCTTTCTGCAGAAATTGTTAATAAATATAATGCAATTCACCAAATTACCAGTAGGTCAACCCGGAAGTAGCGGGACACTCGCCAAAAGCCCATTCACCTTTCCCATAGACTTTTAGATTATCGCAAAATAATAATCTGTTTATAAAGTTTATGCCACTTACAGGTTTTGTCCAACACAAGATAATCTTCACAGATGAACGCGACTTTATGAATTTAAAAATTTACTAAAACCGAAAAGCTACAGCGTCATCACCTCACGCTTCCGACAGCTTTTAAACTTTATTAAACGCATTTCTTTATTAAACGCATTTAAAAACAAGTTTCCTTATAAGGAAATGCTCTGAGGGTGAATGTTTGTTTGGAATTGTGCCCATATTGCGTTGTTTTTTAGATCTTTATGCGTGATGACGTTTAGAATCCCCAACAACGTCCCGCATCTTCCTAGCAACGCCCTTTAAAAGATTTAAAAACCACAAGTGGGGATATTATTGGTGTGTTTTACGTCGTAGAATAAAGCGTGAAAATATCTTGGGCTTGTGTTAACCAACTGTAAAAAATGGACGTATGACCGTGACGCACGCATGTATCTTGGCCGCGCTTTACTGCGAATCACTTGCGGACAACCGAAAATGGGTAAAGCTTATGCTAACTTGTATTTCATATATGACATTTCTGAATAAAAATAAAGAAAATGGGTAAAGCTGAGGTGGCTGGTTGCTGAAACCACACCCGCCTAGCCCGACTGTAGTTACAGCAGTGGCACTTCATACTCCCCTATTGAAAAATCCAGCTAAGACTATCATAAGTTGGTGAGCTGTTTTTAGCTGGTCTCCCAGCTTGTTTTTAGTTGGTATTGCTGGTGTAGCAAGCTGGTCTATGTGTTTTGGTCACTTTTCAAGCTGGTCAGGCTGGAAGACCAGCTGACTCACCAGCTTTGCGAGGCTGGGAGGACCAGCTTAAACCAGCTACGCCACCTTAAAAGATTTTTCAGTAGGGTTATGCGACCAAATTAGCTATATAGACCAAAAACACTTTTGTATCAGGCTGTAAACATATTATTTTCTGATGTGAAGTTGGGCTTAGATCTACCTGAATCTAAGGTGTAATCTTTTTAAGGCACAAACAGGGACCATATCAGCCCCAGTTTAATTAGTGGACAGCTACATTGCAATCAATCACAGTCCTCCTTAGTTCAGCTGTTAAATACTAGCTATAATTTACAGAAACTAACTCAGGAGTCTGGACTTTGGCATACTCGGGCAAGATTGGGCTGCATGACTCCCGAGCCTCTGGATGGACTGGCGCTGCTGTTTGTGGGTGTAGAGGGTGGATCTTTCTCATTTGCTACCCAGGGTCGCTGCACCTTCCCTGAAGTTTGAAACCGTTGAGCATCCAGCATCTCCAGCAGCAGGTCATACAGAGGTACTCGATTCTTGCATTTCATTCTGTATAGGTGCTCCATCCCTTTGTTGCTTGCAGAAGGAAAGATTAAAGTGGACTTACTGTAAGTTCTGCCATAATAGACGATCAGTAAATCACTTCTGTATAGATGGCAATGGCATTGTCATGCTGGAATAGCCCTACCCACCTGCTGCTTTCATTTTTGGGTGAACTATCCCTTTAAGTAATATTTTATGACTGAACTGAACCACACGACAGTGGTTGAAAACATAATTACAATCACTTTTTAAAATGGTGATGAAAGATCAACTCTGTTACTCATCTGTATTTACCTCATGTGTCTGATGTGGGAGAGCAGTAGCAGGAGCTGCGCCTGTCTGCGTGACTGCAGCTGTAGTGATGCACCTGATTTACTGATGCAGTAAATAAGGGCATCAGTGATGTTATCCAGCATGCACTGCACCATGAAGCTGTCAGTCAGTGGTTGCACAGGATTGGAGCAGAATGAAAACGCACCTGTCCAGATAAAAAGCATAAGGCAATAGTAGATTGTTATAGAGGAGCTGACATGGATATACTGTAGTGAGAGCCATGGACAACTTTAGGGTTGTGACAAACATCAGGTGTACAGTATCAAAGTGATGGCTGCTGTCGAAACACATTGTTTCATGAGGCTTTGAAAGCTTTATGAATCTGTAATTTATTAATTTATAACAACACCTCATTAACGTTGAGACACCTGTTCTTCAAACACCCTCATTCACTAGATGGGTAAACATCTGGTGAAGATAAAACATCTGGTGTTTATAGACAAGGCATGTATGAAATGTTTTACACTGAATCTTTTAGACATCTAAATGACAAAAATATATTAACTGAACATGGTTGCTGCAAAATACAAAACAAGAAGAAAAATGGTGAAAAAAACAAAACGTCCGACATGTAGACGCCCATGAATATGGATGGATATCTGCGGTAACTTGCAATTAATCCAATTTTCTGTTTTCTGAAAAACACAGCGGATCTCAGCATCATCAGCAATGTCTGCGCCATGTGAAAACGTTTTTCATTTTAAAGCAGGAAAAGTTCTGTACAATGAGAGAAAGCATTTCAATTCTTAACTTTAAAACTTATCTTCCCAAATAAAATAAAACTAAATAAATTCATCATTACACTTCAGTATTGTTAAAGTCTTTTCAAAGTTTTATTCTTGTCAAACATAACTTCCCTGAACACACAGGCCTATTCGGTTTAAAACAAATTGTTATTTTCATGTTACACCAGAAAATCTTGTTACGAGATAAGCATTTTTGATTAATGAATATGAAAGCACATTTATTTATTAAAATATAATCAAGCTCACAGATAAGTAATTTATAAATTAATAAAAGTTTTTAATTTCAATTTTATTGTGACTTTAACGCTAAACATGGGCATAATTAAAATGGGAGTTAATTGTGTTATTGATTTGACAAGCCATAAAAAACACAAAGTACACTTTTACTTAATGGTTTAAAATGTATATGTAAAACCATTTTTAAAAGACCTTTGCAATTGATTTGTAAAATGTTTGGACTGAGGCCGTGTTGCTTTAACAATGTTTCAAAATGCTTACAAATAAGATTGAGGGGTGGCTTCCCAGACAGGGCTTATCCCAGACTGCCCTCCAAAAATTAATTTACGACTTAAAGGAGCAGTATGTAAGAAATGTATATCAATTAATCATAAAATGGCCCTGATATGTCACTAGACATTTAGAAATCATTTTCATTTCAAATACTTATATCACTCACAACAGTGGTCTGGCCAGGATATGGTCATTTAAAAAGTGGAGTTGCAGCCCTCAACTGTTGTTTATGTTGTCATGTTGTGTATTGGCCACCAGCTGTGTGATTGCAGTACCAGTTTTGGCCACAAGTTTTGTGATTGCAATACCAGTTTTGGCCACAATCCTACATACTGTTCCTTTAATAGTTCATTTGTGCAAGCACCATGATACATCTTAAAAGCACGTATAAGGGATTAGTGCTCTCTAATGGCCGAAGCTTATACGACCTGTGGTTACGTTTGAAGGTTTTTACCTTATATTTCAGATTAGACGCATTTTTATATTCTGCATTTGTTAATAGTTCCATAAATATTTATTGTATTTATAGCATAAATTTACAAAAAAACAACAGTATAAAAGTATTACAAACAATTCGCGTTGCAAACCTTGCGAACTGAAGCCATATGATTTCTTTATTTGAAGATATCCATAAATGCAATGCAAACAGTCAGATCTTATTCAAATATAAACTGAAACATTAAAGCATGATGCAGTCTGTCACGACACCCAATGGTGCATCACATTCTTAACCAACATAATGATGCAATAAGGGATTACCACACTTCCGGGTTTTGTGTGGGGGGGGACTTGTCAACTTCCAGCACAGTTAGGTTAGGTATCTTCATGTTAGGCAGTGGTGGAATATAAGTTAACAAAGTACCAATACTTTGTTACTGTAATCAAGTAGAATCTATAGTGCATACTTTTGACTTACATTTTTACACAAATTGTCTGTTTTTACTTTACTACATTTCTACAACACCATCGTTCCTTACGTATCGGTGACATTTTTGGTCTCAAGAAGCACACCTGTAGTGTTTTTTTGTAAGGTTTGTTTGTAAAAACTTCTTAAATGTCCTTATATAAATAAAGCCTAGTCCTCGATTAGCCTAAACCCTGTTCGGGAAACCCCATAAAGCTATAAATACTGATATTTTTCTTACAAAATTGCATCGATTACCCTCAGAAGGTCTTTATTTACCCCCTGGAGCTGTGTGGATTATGTCTGGGACTTCAAAGTTGTTCCCTGTTTACTACGTTATAAAGCTTTGAAGAGCAAGGAATTTCTTTTATATAACTTTGATTGATTGTGTTGTCTGAAAAAAGATAATCATGTACATCAAGGATGGCTTGAGGGTAGGGTGGCCATTCGTGCCAGTTTCGCCGGACACGTCCCGAACATGTTTTCGGGTTCGTTCTCCGGAAGTCGCGTTGGTCGACCGCATACGTCATCAAGGTTTAATATTTCGGGTTTACGAAACCTGAAAACATGTTCGGGACGTGTGCTGTGGAACTGGCACGAATGGCCAGCCGACTTGAGGGTGAGTAAATCATGAGGTAATTGTCATTATTTGCTGGTATATCCCTTTAAGTTTTTCAAGTCGCTTTCGATATTAGTTTATAATATTGTAGTCTTTACTCAGTTTCATCTGTTTGCTGTTGACTCACCAGAATTAAGAAGTATGATGGCTTTGAGACACACAAATTCCTCTGACTTAAGTTTGAGGCTGCGGAATCGAGCCACAGTTGCCAAGAGCATGTCGAAAATCTCAGCCATCCCCTCAACACATTCTCCTTCGCTCCTGTAAAGCGAAACACCAGCACTTTATCCACAATAGGAAACAATTTGTGCCATTTCTTGAAAAACATTCCTTCATATTGCTCTTCTACATTTGTGGGCATGGCAATATTGCAAATATTATTTACTTTAATTGCATATCGTCATTTTAGTCCCCTTCCAACTTCAGCCATTCCTCCTTCTTCTCCATGCCAGATCTCTCTTTGCACCATATGACCATTTACTTTTGCAGATGTTTGTTGTCGATTACATTCATATTCCCTTAGTCAGTGATGATGCTGTTCCTCCGTAGTCTTTTAAAGACCCTATTCCCAATCGGGCCCTCTTTAATTACAAACTACCTGTGACATGGTCTTCTGAAGAGAAGCAATAAGCTCTTCAGGAAATGGTTCATGTCCTTTTTAACAATGTAGTTTTCTTTTGGTTCACAATCATTCAATTTTGTTTCGTAAGGTACAGCCTTCCTCATGGGCCTGTCGCTTCTGCCGAGTATAAAATTTCGTGCAACTCAATGTTCTTTGAGAAATTGATGCAAAAAATAAGCACACGTAGAGGAAATGCATTAGGTCAATGTGACACGGCAGAGAGCTCACAACCATGTTCAAGCTCACTTGATCAACATCAAGTAAAAACTCTTTAAGCATCGCATTACGGAGTGCGAGTAATAAATCTAAATAAAATACTTAAATATTTGTTTAAATTTAAGTAATATGTGGACATTACACAAAATATATCAGAAAACTGAGAACTCATGCAAAATGTACATAGGCTATACATTTAATGTGCAAATTAAAGAAAATAACAAGATAAATAACAGGTAATAATAGGCCTAACAATAACAATGTGAAACACTATTGATAAAAACTTTAAAACGAGTGAAAAATATATATTTTGAAGTTAAAATTTTGAAGCACTTTAAAAAATCCAACTTCATGTTCTCCTAACAAACATAAAAAGGTAACTTGAACAATTTGTTTTGCCATTTATTATTTTGTGTAGCTTATATTGAATAAGATTAGCCTTTAACATGTTGCTAACAAAGATTATTTTGTTCACTGGACTTATATACAAGTGTTTGTCCAAAATGTCAAAAAAAGTTTGTTCAACTTGACAACTATTTTGAGTTTTAAAGTTCCCAGCATGCATTTCATCATGTTTAATTCAGTGGTTAAAAGTTTTAAAAATTATAACAGTTTTAGTGTTTGTTGGTAGGGCTGGGTATCGATTCAGATGTTACAGATCGATTCGATTTCGATTCACAAGCAAGCAATTTCGATCCTCGATCCGAATTTCCGAAATTGCTGACTCAATTTTTATACTCGATTCTCGATTCAACTCAATAAATATAGATTATATAGAATATTATATTATATTATATTATAATATATTAGAACATAGACTGAATAAATGAATGACAGGCTCGCCTCTCGCTCCTTGGTAACATCACGCAAGGCAAAAAACATCTTACATTCAATGTTTGCGGAAATAAAATTGAAAAAAAAAAAAAACGATTTGTGGCCTGTGAGAATCGATTTTGAATCAACCACGGGAAAAAAACGATTAATCGAAAACTCGATTTTTTTGCCCAGCCCTATTTGCTGGCTTTATTTATACTGTTAACGTTGTCTATGTTTACTATCTATTGTATTACTATCTATTATATTGACAAGTTATATTAGGTTGGCTTATATTAGTGGACATAACTCTGACATTATTACTCAGTAAATTCAATAATGTAAGGTAAACTACTTGACTCATAAGCTGAATAAATACAAAAAGCAAGGGAAAATTAGTACTACTATTTTTTGTTGTTGTGCGGGCTTAAGATTCTTTACAGTGTGCAAATGTGCTTTTAAATGATTAAAAAAATACTTAAAATCTCAAGGGGTACTACAAGTAAATAATTTAGGTCAAGGAGGTTTGGCTCAAAACGTATATAGTATATTCCTATGAAGAACCCTTTACTGAACCCTTATTTTAAGAGTTTTGCTAAATATAACATGTGTCCCTACAGGTTTCTGTCACCACACATTGGCCCTTTCTCATTACCATCAACAGTCAAGCAAGAATAAATTCAATCAAAACAATACAAAAAATGTTTCACGCTTGTCAGAGCATGATTCCCATTTGTCTGTGCCCTGCGGTATCTCTTACTGGATAAATACAAGTCGTGCTAAAACCAAGTTAAGTTTTTTCAAGCCATTACAATGATAACTTATGTTTCAAAATAGCTGTGCAAAATACTCAAGTGCAAACATCTATTCTGTAATGAGCCTCTTGACTGTGGCTTTAAAGGAGGTACAGAACATACAGTACCTATCAAGGATGAGATCCTGAGCAAAGATGAGTTTTCCAGGCGAATGAATAGACCTCCATATAAGTCCAATCATTAACACCTCCAGCCAGGAGCTCTCCAACAGCTGAACCTGATCATGCAGAGAGAGGTCCTGAAACCCTGAGAAACACAGTGACATTGTGCAGCTTTAAAGAAATACATTTCTATTATATTGTTAGCTCAATTGGTAGAGTTTTGCATTAGGAAAGGTCATGGGTTCATCAGGTAACACACACTGATAAAACGTATATCTTGAATGGACTGTAAGTGACTTGGATAAATGTGTCTAAATGCATAAATGTAACAACATGATCTCACAAATTTCCGTGGTATAGTCACAGAAAATTTTGCTCTTCGCATTTTTCCGTGGCCGTACCATGGACTTTCTTTTTTGTGTCATTGTCACGGATTGGCAAGTCAACTGTTTTGTCCTATTTTCTTACCATTTTCGCTTTGGTTTAGGTTAACATTTACATACAATGACATCCCTACCCAAACCCAACTCTAACCCTAACGCCAGGCGACAATGGTTAAAAATCTGAAAATATAAAAAAATAAACTAGAAAAAAATAGTGTAAACCAATACTTAAAGCAACACTATGTAGTTTCCATGTAAAAATGACTTACAGCTCCCCCATGTGGTTGAAAAGCGCAACAGTGCCTGGTATCAGACACTCTTCTGCAGGCAGGGGGAGGGGCGGGGCTGTGTTTCCTACCCTCCACCGCCACTTTCAGAGTGTGCTTGTAGCAGCTAGGAGGCTGCTCAGGTTGCAGCAACCGTACAATTTGTCCAGTTAAAAGTTGTTCTATCCCTGAAATTATTTTAGAGACATTATTCAAAGGTAAAAAAACTACATAGTGTTGCTTTAAAGTGACATCCTAACGCAAACACCAAATCTAACCCTAAACCGAAGCGACAATGGTTTGAAAATAGGACAAAGCAGTTGAGTAACCAATCCGTGACAAAGACACGGAAAAGAAAGTCCATGGTACGGCCACGGAAAAATGCGGAGATAAATGAGCAAAATTTTCCGTGACTATACCACGGAACTTCGTGATGTAAATGTAAAGCTATGAGTGAGTTATTTTATAAAATAAATATATAAGTACATTCAAGATTTATATCATATGATGCTTTATAGTGGGTTGCATAAGAATGTAATGAGTGACATGCAATATAGCTTATTTTATTTTATTACTGAGATTGAAATGATCTTCTGGTATTGTATGATGGTAATATGAGTGATGATTAGCACAAATTATTATTTGCTTTCCCCCAAATTCTGTGGGGATCTCATCGCCCACATGCAGTGACATTCAAATCTGTATCTCATAAAGACAGTGTTTACTTCTCAGTGCCAGGTTAATTAAGACCTCTGAACAGCAAATGTAATGGCTCACTAAAAATCCCAGCGGGTCTGTGGATGTGTACCTAGCTCAGCTTGAAGTCGAATCAAACTAAGGCACAGCATAGAGAACTATAATAACCCCCATGTGCTTTTGCTTTGCGCCTGTGACCTTGTACTTCGAATCTCTGACACCTGTGAATTTAAAACCTGCACCACTGTTACAAAAACAGGCAAGGTTGTCACCAGGGACACTTCTTGTCAAGATGCTAAAACAATTCCCTTGATGTTGCACTCTGAACAAAATAAACATTTATGCTAATTTATATTTGCATAAGTAGGATGAGAACAGAAATATTTTACCTGGTACTTTCTTAGCCCAAGCTATCATGTGGACAAGTTCTTTATCGGCCATATTGGTGAGAAGGGACATCATGGTGATCTCTGTGTATGGACGACTATATTTCTGTCTTGAACTGACGGCGGGTGGCTCTGCCCCCATGAGTAACACCAGCACCTGCTCCGGTGCCATGCATAAAGCACTGACCACCCCACCACTGCTTCTCTTCCTCTTGTTCTGTGGAGGAGCTGCCTTTGCACGACCCGGCTGATCATTGTAGCTTTTGTCATGATCCTCACTACCACTCCTCCTCCTTACTCCCCTGACAGCTCGGCCACCACGGTCCTTACGAATACCTGCATCATGAATGTCAATTTTACATTATTTACAATCTTACTTTATACTGGTTAGTGATAAGATGTTTTCTTCATTCTGCACTGTGTTTGTGATAATTGGCAGTATATAATAAAGTATGCATACCTCCTTTCATCATCCCTACTTCATAGCACTTGCGTAGTCTGCATGCTTGGCAGCTCTTCCTGCGATTTCTGTCAATAGTGCACTGGTTGGTCGCTGGACAGACATAGTCATTGTGACCTAGAGGCAGAGAAATGAAGAATTATGTTATTGAAGATCTGTAAATATCTCTAAGTATGTGCCCACGTTCTTCATTTCATATTTTCATCTTCTTTGGAAAGGTTTTCATTTTTTTAACTCTGTATAAGCAATATGTAAATACTGTTTTGTCACGCGCAAAGAGTGCACCGCATCGACGGCCTTGGATGTGATTAAGCTTTGAGAGCAAGAACATGCTGTTCCAGCTCCAAATGAAATTTTAAATTAGATGATTGTGTCTCGGACAAAAATGTCACACACACCTACACACACACACACACACAGGCAGAAATCCAAACACTTGTATTAAACCTGCACATAATCCCAATTAAGGTTTGTAATAAAATACTGCGTATCAAGAGAATCCAAAGGGACATTCCACTATTTTTGAAAATATGCAAATTTTCTTGTTCCCCTAGAGTTAAACATTTGATTCTTACTGTTTTGAAATCCATTCAGCTGATCTCCGGGTCTGGCACTAGCACTTTTAGCATAGCTTAGCACAATCCATTGAATCTGATTAGACCATTAGCATCGCGCTCAAAAATATCCAAAGAGTTTCGATATTTTTCCTATTTAAAACTTGACTCTTCTGTAGTTACATTGTGTACTAAGACCAACAGAAAATTAAAATTTCTAGGCAGATATGGCTAGGAACTATACTCTTAAACTGGCGTAATAATCAAGAACTTTGCTGATGTAACATGGCTGCAGCAGGCGTAGTGATATTACGCACTGCCCGAAAATTGTCCCGTGCCATTAAAAGTAACCAAGGGGACTATTTTCAGGCAGTGCGTAATATCACTACGCCTGCTACAGCCATGTTACTTCAGCAAAGTCCTTGATTATTACGCCAGTTTAAGAGTATAGTTCCTAGCCATATCTGCCTAGAAATTTTAATTTTCTGTTGGTCTTAGTACACAATGTAACTACAGAAGAGTCAAGTTTTAAATAGGAAAAATATCGAAACTCTTTGGATATTTTTGAGCGCGATGCTAATGGTCTAATCAGATTCAATGGATTATGCTAAGCTATGCTAAAAGTGGTACCGCCAGACCCGGAGATCAGCTGAATGGATTCCAAAACGGTAAGAATCAAATGTTTAACTCTGGGGGAGCTAGAAAATGAGCATATTTTCAAAAAAAGTGGAATGTCCCTTTAATCTGCAAAAATTTAGAAAAAAATATTTTGTAAGTAATTTTACATTTAGTAAGTTGTATAATTTTCTCTTTCCTTGCTCCTGCCTCTTTAAACATCTTGGCTCTCTATTCATCTGTAGCCTACTCCCACATACTGCACCCTAAAACCCATTTGGCAGGAACACAGTTTGTCATTTTCCCCTGCTGGTTTCCTGCAGGAGGAGCTACTGTGTCACGGTCAGACACAGAACATCTACATGACTGTCATCTCACCAAAACCACCAAAACCTCTTCAAATGTAATACAGATGAGCAAATGAGCTGGATGCATGCTCCCATTGTGACAGTTAGGTGGTGTCTCATCAAAGATAATGTGTGTCAGACTTTGATTTTCACCTTTTTCTATCATGCTAACATGGATGATTACAAAAACCCATTCATGTAATTCTAGCTTATATCAGCGTCTTTAAAAAGCAATAGTATGTCTTATTTCTCTCTCTCACATTCTTACTCTACACTTGCCATAAAAGAACCATTTTTGACTTAATAGTAATACTTTTACATCTGGAAAACCTTTCTGTTTCAAATAAGATTAGTTGTAGTGAAGACAGATTTTTTAGATTATAAAGGTATGAATGCAATGGTCATTTTTTTGTGATTTACTGCTTTTACAAAAACGTTTTTGAGGATTTTACATAACAAAGCTCTCATTTAAGAATGGTTACCTTGAATGCTTCTCTTGAAAAAAGCTTTGCAGCCCTCACAGGACCAGACTCCATAATGATAGCCAGATGCGTAGTCACTGCACACCGCACAGAACCGTGTCTCTTTTGCTCCATCAAACCCTCCTGTTGCTCTTGAGTCGTTGTATAGCTCCTGTCTGTCTGTAGCACTGCAGAGATCCTCACACAGGCCAACACCTGTCTGCTGAGAAGATACCACACTCGACCTAAAGACAAAAAGAAGAGCTGTGAGATTAAAATGTCATGAAATAAAGTGTGCTTATAGTAGAAGAGTAGACAATAAAACATTAAGTTACACTAATGTTAAAAGGTATAGGATATTTTCTGTATTAAAGGGATAGTTCACCCAAAAATGAAAATTCTGTCATCATTTACTCCCTCTCATGTTGTTACAAACCTGTGTAAATTTCTTTATTCTGATGAACACGGAGGAAGATATTTTGAGAAATGTTTGTAACCAAACCGTTTGTGGACCCCATTTACTTCCATAGTATTCTTTTTTCCTACTATAGAAGTGAATGGGGTCCAAGAACGGTTTGGTTACAAACATTTCTCAAAATATCTTTCTTGGTGTTCATCAGAATAAAATAATTTATGCAGGTTTGTAATAACATGAAAGTGAGTAAATGATGACAGAATTTTCATTTTTGGGTGAACTATCCCTTTAATAGCTTTGTTCGTTGGAGCCGATGGTGTAGTGGATGTTGCTCCGACACATGGTGCATACGCACTTCTTAGGGACCCGAGTTCATTCCCGGCTTGAGGTCCTTTGCCAATCCCATACCCCTCTCTTCACCCTATTCTTTCCTGTCATCTCTGAAATTACTTTCTATCCAGTAAAGGCAAAAATGGCCCAAAAAATATAGCTTTGTTCACATTTTTAAATAATAATCTCATTCAAACTATTGAATTAAACAAATGAAACAATTCAAATCCAAAGTAAATTAAAACTGTTACATTTTATCATCTTTAATATGCTTATATACTTAGCCTAAAATGTACTCTTTTAAGACGTTAACATCTACGCTAGACTATTATTGTCTGCTTTTTCTTTATTATTTAAATCAAGTCATCTAATTCAAAAGCAATTTAAACATTTTAGCTTTGTAAATACACTGTAAAACACTTTAGCTGCCCTACATTCTTAAGTTTAATCAAACTGGCACTGATTGATACCTGGGGGTTTAAATTGTTTTGTAGCAATTCATAAAAACAAATTGAAATTGCTAACTTAATTTTAGGAAAGCATAGTCAAAATTCAAAATAGCTGAAATGACTGGCACAGCCAATTTGACTCAACTTAAAAACATTGTAAAGATATTATGTTTGCACAATTATATTTTTTATTTATAAAACTAACTGAAAACATTGAAGCATAAACCTTATTAAATGATTTTTAAGATCATGAGAAACATTTCAGTTAAGTGACCTTATCATCCTTTAAACAGTAATGTGTATATAGCTCTCTTTAACCGGTGCTTACCACTTGAAATCTCTAAAACACTTGAAAAGTTCTTCAAACTGTGCTTTAACTCCTTTGTGTGAAAATATTTATCTGATATAAACACAGGAGCTTGGTCTTGATCAAACCACAAGTGAATTTTGAATATGTGATGAGGGATTTGTGTTACTCTGTTTGACTTTTTTACCTTATTATGGAGAAAGTTCTTCCACAGCAAGTTACTTTGCAGTAAGTGGTTTTATTAAAATGAAAATAATACGTTTTTTGCTTAAAATGACTCCTTTTGGTAAAAATAACCAATGCAATAACATTATAATTAATCTTCAAATTGTTGACCACTGACTTGAGAGATGCGCTTACCATTGCCATGGTAAATAGTTTAAAAAATATATTCTTAACGTAAAAAAAATTAATATTCACACACTGCATGTATAAGATATGCTAATGTCAAAGAACACATAAAATGAAAATGTCGCCTATGACGCAAACAAGGGAAAAAATTACCAGCCCCATTTACTTCTGACCTCTTGTACTAGTGTTTGTAAATATTTATTTTATCCTTAATTCTAATGTCCAGCAGATATCTGGCATATCCTCAGAAATTGACTCTAATGCTATCTAATGTCACCCAACGTCGAATGTCATGTCAAAGCTGTTTAAAACAGACAGGATGGGCAAAGATTAACCAGTATTGCTTTCAGCTTTAAATAATAATTGTTTCCGACATATGCTGTGATCTTACTAAATCTCTTTTGGATTCCTCTGAAAGTAAAGAAAGTATTTTTTGCTTTTTTTCAGACAGGATGTGATAACTCCAAAACCATTGTTGTTTTCATTAATTGTTCTCTTTTCAAGGTCCTGTGAATGAGCTTAGCACTAAACTGGTAAATGCCTTTAAGTTTAATGCCTTTAAT
Source organism: Paramisgurnus dabryanus (assembly GCF_030506205.2). NCBI lineage: Eukaryota > Metazoa > Chordata > Actinopteri > Cypriniformes > Cobitidae > Paramisgurnus > Paramisgurnus dabryanus. The sequence goes on along the minus strand of NC_133348.1, from coordinate 18,700,509 downwards.
AAAGAAACATTCATTTAATCTTTTAGCAATATATGCCGATATTTATCTAATTCTCTGGTGTCAGTTGTTCTGGCATCCCAATTTATCTTTCTAAAAATGGTCATTAAAAATGATCCCTATAGCTGTCACAGGGATGGTACAATTCCAGATTGCATCATTGCACCTACAAAATTCATATTAGTACCTCAAAGGTACCAATTGTATGCAAATCTGTACATAAAAATGGTACAAAGGGTACTGCCCCAGTGACAGCTTGGGAACATTTTTACCATTTTTTAACAGTGTACCCTATAATCTTTTCCATCCATTAGCAGTACCACAGGGATTCCATTAAAAGTTGAGTCTCCTCACAAATATCCTCTTTTTTAGACAGCAGACCAAATCCATTTAGTACTTTTTACTATATAGAAGTAGGCTATAGGGGCACAAAAATAAAATACAACCTAATTTCTGAAATGGCTGGATATTATTCTTTTTTTTGTGTAACACTGAAAGAGTGTGCAGGCTGTCTTGTACTAGCCACGAGGACGGCATGTACTTTCCAAGCAATAATATCTAACGAACATTAAGCCCACGAAGAGAGAACAACAAAAAAATACAAAAATCACACATTGTCTAAATATTGTAATTGTAAATGCACCTAAAACACACATATAAGGAACATAAATAGAAACTCAACACCACCGCTAAAATAAATTATGCTAATTAAAATGACTTGAATGCCAGTCTAAACACAAATTTATTTTTGTTTAATTGCCATTAAAATGTTAAAATCTTTTTGTTTTATATTTATTAGAAAGTCTGTGGTTTGTAAAGCATGCTTAAAACACATGAATATAATTATAAAGTAACTATTTTGAGCCATGTATAGATTGGTTTTATAGTGTATATCAGTTGTTAAAACTACCCTTTAAAGCAGGTACACAAACAGAATTTAACAGTGACCTTACTAAACATCATGCCTCAATGAATCCTAAATCAGGTGTAAAACAACCTGATCCACTTCATCTGATTAACCGGACACCTGGCAACATTTCCAGGTTAGCAAAGACATGGTTATTCAGCAACTTTTGGGTTATTGGTATTACTCACGAGCTCATCTTAATGATGGCCAAGCTCCACTAACCTGTAAAATGTGCTAGAGGAGGTGTCCAAGTAGTACGACACCTGGTGAGTGGAGTGGTGACCTCCATGATGACTGAGATACGGGGACAGCTGAGGGCTGGAGGGTGCAAACATTAAAGGGCTGCTGGATCCTGTGCCTAAAGACTGCAGATGTTCTTCGTGAGGGTCCGGGGGAGCCGGGTAGTATCCGACAGGAGGAGGAGGTGGCTCAGTGGGTGATGAGGTGCTGTAGGTCTGAGTTGGGTTTGAATACTCATAAGCTCCATCCAGGTAGTTGACAGAGGAGGTGATGACCCCCATGCTTAGCTCTTCCTTGGGGTACATTGGCGAGAGTTTGCGGGGAGGGGGTGGTATGGAAAGTCCCTCCGGATCCTCTCTCTCGGGGCTCGGGGAGGTCTTGCGTCGCTGCCTGGCACCAGCAGTTTCTCCGCTGGTCTGCCCTCCAGACATCACCATGGAAACACATACACAGGCAGCACCAGTTAGGGTACTGTGTGTTCAAAAGCAACGTCCGAATGACTTTAGACTTCTGTATTTTTTGAGCTCTATTTTCACCTCCCACCTCGCTCTCTCTCTCTCATCCTCTCTCCCCCTTGCTCTAGTTTGTTTCCGCCCTGCTGCTCTGCCTACTCCTTCCTTTCTTTTTTCCTCCTTTATGTAAGGAGGACAAAGTGTGGTGAACCTTTTTATATATATATATATTGAATGAAATGAAAAGATGTTTTATCGTTCGCTTCTCTTTTAATTGCCTATACTGTCCTTTAATATTAAACCTAATAAAATGTTGAACACAGAGCACTCAGTCCTGATTTAGCTACAGTAGTTTTTCTATTGAGCAGGAATTGGACAGATGTTTCCTAACTGGTATGAATGAAAGAAATGATATCGAAAACAGCTATATAAAAATGAATGAAAATCAGTTGATTTCCTGTTTTTTATATTCATTACCATACCTAAATCCAAACAGTCCTTAAATATAGAAGCTCAGCCCTAAATCATCTATCTTTACGTCTTTCTTACCGTTACTGTCTGCAGCTCTTGCTAAAAAAAGAGGTAAACAAATTAAAGACAGCCGGGTCGATATTGGCGGTCGCTCTCAGAGCAGGTCAGGGCAACCAGGTAAACAAGAGATAGGAGGTCACTGTCTAATTCACTTGCCAAAAGCTTCAGATTTCACAGGTGGTGCGTTTTAAAAGCACTTGCTACATACTGCCACCGTGAGTTATTAAAGCAAATACCTGATTTTTTTGGTAAAAATATTTTAAGAGGATAAAGAAATACATTGTTTAGATTCAAGTAATATGGTCAAATATGTACAACACAACAAATAAAAAATGGTTTTAGTTTATTTGCTTGACAGCTATATATAAAAGTGAAATGGAAAGTGTGTGGGAGCATTGAAGGCCTTGAATAAAGAAAGGAAAATGTTACTCTAATGCTCTCTACACAGGTGCTTAAATGTGAACATTCATTGATTTTCCTGGTCTATTCAGGATGTCTCACAGATGTGCACATTACTTTTAAAAGGAAAAGCTTGCATTAATGTAAGCTATGTCGTGGCAAATTATATTTACAAGGTGGTTAATTCGTATTAATTCATACAACCACCTTCATACATTTTTGTACAATTTGCCCCTGTCATGGGGTTTCATTATAATTATTTTTTTTATAATCATATGTTTTTGTACAATTCACTTTAAAGGAGTAGTCCACTTTAAAGTTGGGGCCCATTGACTTACCATAGTATTTTTTTCCTACTATGAAAAGTCAATGGACCCCATCTTTAAGGTGGACTACTTCTTTAACACATACTGTATTATTAACTCTATGTATGTGACCCTGTCTGTGACGTCCAGGATAAAATCTGATAATCTGAGATTGGGATAATCAAAGTTTGATTAAAATCACTAATTTTAATTTTTGTCATGGCATTATTCAGTCAATATTAAAAATGAATGATGCATTTTCACAAAATGTTACTTAATGTAGGATGATTTTATGTAGAAAACAGCAAATCACAAAAAATGGGTTTTCACAGACAGGGTCACATATTGGGTGTGTAATGGTAGCGCACACGCATGCACAAAGTCACCATCCACAGTTCAAAGACTAAAACTATGACCTTGATTTCCAGGAAGACAGCATGTACACAGACCCCTGCTGACCCGTACGCACAAGATAACGGCCGGGTGTTTATTACACATAAGAAATGCTTTGGGTATTCCTGGCTTTTTTCTCTGCATTGCAAGGCCTATTGTAAATCCCTGGAAATATTCACACTAGAAAACATGCAGTGAACGTTTTCATTTAATCGCGTTTCAATTTCAAACAAAGAATCTGCATGTTAAAGAGCAAACACATGAACACATTAGCACAATTGATGCATCCCTGTTTCCAACATGCATATTAAGAAGTCTAAATACTGTAAACAATCATCTTGCAATCTTACAGATTCTACAGATCTGGTAAACTTTAAAACTGTAGTAAACAAATAAACGAAAGCAATTTTCCATCAGTGGCAAACAGCCAATATTTTGTCTATCATGTAAACCAGAGGTCTTCAACCTTTTTCATGCCAAGGACCCCTTCATGTAGAGAGGAGAAGCGAGGACCCCCAAGTACATGCATCAAAGGCTGAATTTACATACTTTAAGATGGTTATGTTACAAATATATTAAACATTTTTGTATACACAGATACATACACATAGCATTTTAAATTTACTGTTTGAAAATGAAACCATTTTTTTCAATAAATTCTTACATCATTTCTATTATAAACCTATTAATGCATTTAAGTTTGATGCCCGATTAAATTTTTCGAAAAAATATTTTGAATTCAAACTACATTTGCACGATAAACAAAGATTTGTTGTTTTAACTTAAAGTTACGTGGTTGCCTTTAAATATTTTTTAATAACTTATTTTTTATTTATTCACATTTTTTTTGTTAAAAATATTAGTTGGCAAACATTTAGTTAAGTTGAATTCATAATTTTAAGGCAACCGGGTAACTTACTTTTAAAATGTAAACCAGCTTTTTTTACCATGTCGACGACCCCCAGTTATACCAACGTGGACCCCATATTGAAGACCCATAATGTAAACCATTGTGATTTAGTTCTTGGTTAAAACTCCTGCATTCCTTTCTGCATTTCATCAAATAACTTGTATGATGGTGTCTTTAAAAATGCAGTTTCTTGATCAGATTACAAACACTGTACATGCAAAGCCTTACTGCACCAAAATCTATTAGATGCAGAATAAAACAATATATGCTAGTGGATTTGTAGCTCAAAATACCAATTTTGGGTGAAATGCATTATGCAATTATCTAGGAGTTTAATTCAGTTTCAACACCTTTTTGTTTTCAGTGTGAATCACATGGGTTTTTACAAATTTTTGGATGTGCAGCATGTATTTAACTTCTACAGGTTTAAATGTGTCCTTTTATGTAAACATGTATACAATACCAATACAGTCTCACATTTTTCTTCAAAAAGATTCAGTTTGCTTCAGAGTTTAATATTTAAACACCGCAGATATTTCTTTCCAACAAAGCAGCAGCTGGACACAAGTTCAAGCAAAAATGACACAATGGCATGTTGGTAACTTAAGAAGTTACAGTTCATAAATGCATTTTATTTTGTCACCTGATGCTTGGTACTCCATCTGTAAGGACTCATTGCTTTCTTTAAAGTAAATCTACTGTTCACGGAGTGGGCTGGAAAACTGAATCACAGCATATTTCCCATTAGTCATCCAGTCTGGATCCTCAGAGCTGAGCTGCTCTGCCTGGCCCGGCTGTAAGCCTACCTGAACATTAGCCTTTAGTGTTCTGATACTACAGAGTGGGGCAGGCTGGAAACCTCTCAATGCTCGATCAAACCGAACCGTGTGCTCCCATATCCTATCGCCAGTCAGCTTACGGTAGTTTAAATCTCCTTTAAACAGAATCAAGTCTGAACCCTGTAGCATGGTATAAAGATCAGCTGCATCGGTTGCCATATCACAAAACTCATGGGGCAAGGTCCAAAACGGATGGTCGTGGTAGGACCAGGTGCCGTCTTTCATGAAATGCTTCCATTGGACGGCGCTGGCTGACATCCACTTATGATTGGATGCCAGGACCTGCATGATGGTCCACTCAAAATCTTGTTTCGTGACATCCGAGACAAACCACGGGAAGGACTTGCCGTAAAATCTGATTTGCTTGGCGAGTCCGGCAGAAACGAGGAAGTCAGCGAGGACGAGATCGGTGACGAGCTCAAAACCGGCGTTGTCTAAAATGATGTCAACTCTTGCACGCTTTGTTCCTGAGGATCTACATCCTTGAGCAGCAACCAATGTTGACCAAACCTTGTTGGAGTCATCCACTAGGATAAAGCGCTGCAGATCAGGTAGTGCATCAATGGGATTAGACTTTTGAGAGTTGTCCAGACCAGCAGAGATGGACAGATCGCACTTGTTTCCCCACAGTGAGACCTACAAAAACAACAACTATATTAAGTAAATTACCAAGCACTTTGTAGTATCACCAGTTTGATGCATAAAATACACACATACAAGTAAACAGACTCCTTCTTTCCATGCTGTCATGATTCAGAGCCATGCAGAAAACAAAAGTCAGCCCTAGGCAATTTGGCACCGTAAACTGAATTTAAATTTGGTAAACAAGATTATCTGTTCTACATTAAAGATGTGACTCATTGAGTTTATGGTTAACTCTTTCCCCGCCATTGACGAGATATCTCGTCAATTAAGAGAAAACGCTTCCCCGCCAATGACGAGATATTCCGTCTTTCCGCAATACCGCTATTATCCACCAGGTGGCGCCCTTCCGCAACTTTTTAAAACCGGAAGTATTGCTCTATGGCAAGCGGCTGCATGTCCGTGTCTGTTTTAAAGATCGCTCTGAATGGGATCTCTATGAAAAGTCCGTCATAAAAATGGAATTATATCTGCTTTTTGCTCAAAATATGGTGTTTTTGCAAAAACCTACCCATATTCAAAAGCTGATTGCAAAAGAACCACTAAAGGTAGGATGAAACGGTTTTTTTTGTTTGAAAGCAGAGGGTCTGTTCTTTCATTTGGTGTATTGTATGTTTATATATTAAAAGAAGAACATTTTCTGGAAGGCATTAAACTTTGGTGAAAATCATGAAAAACGCTGGCGCTGGCTGGCAACTTTTTTTAAAAACGCTGGCGGTGAAAGAGTTAACAACTTTTCAGTCTGCTTAAGTGTTCCTCCAGGGTAGTCGAATCGGTTAAAATCATCAAACTCAATTACAATTACAAACATAGAGTCACACAAACATACAGAGTGTTGCTGCGGTCTTGTTTTGATGTCATTTAAGGCAACTACTGGGCTATTACACTGCAGAACCAGTGATTTATATTTTACAAATCACATGTTAAAGGAGCAGTGAATCAAATACTCAATTTTAACTTGATAATTTGTTATATAAGAGGTCATCATAGTTAAATGAACATCCTGCAAGTTTCAGAACTGAAAACGTCCGTGCTACTGAAATATAACTGTTTTTGGCACCAAGCCAGTAAAACAAGCCAGTGTGGAATTCGGATATCTATGACGTCAAAGTAGAATTGAAGCACCGCCCCATAGCCAAATACAAGGATCACTTTTGTAGCCCCGCCCACAGCTTCGCGTGACACGTGTGTCTCAACAAGTAAATATGTCTTTAAAGATTGACAAATGTAACCAAAATGACTTTTAAATACATTTTTTCTGAGAGACTTTTATTTTGACGCGGTGATCTGTTATGATAGACTTGAAACGCATTTTCGGTTGTGGAAGAACCGCGTGGGAACAACACAGAAGCTAAATACTTTAATTCGGAGGCTTGGAACATAACATTAAATGCGTGGAAAAAGTTTGCTTTTGAAGAAGTTCCAGCTCGTGTTGGGAGTGTTTGTTAACTTTGTGTACACGGATTCATTTGTAAAGAAGTCGATGCTGGATTTGCAGAGAGACTGTGATTAAAAGCACCACTTATATAGGATCTGACAACAATGACACAGCATTATACACAGTAAGACATTTTACTTTATTTAAGTTACTGCGTTTCACTATTGCTTTGTTAGAAGAGATTGCTTGATATGTCCTGTTGTAACATCCGTGTCTAAACACGTTTGTATGACTGTTTTAATTTACTAAAAACATTAAACGATTAATAAAGGTACAACACTTAACAATACAACTGTAATTTAAAGGTAGAAATATACAAAGTTAGTTATAAGGAAGGATTTATCAGCCGCAGTTTAGATTCTGATGCCCGTTTACTGTGTTGTATACGGTAATTTAGGAGAGTTACGTTTGAAGGGTCAAACACTCAACAAAGCTTATTTTTTATCATATAACTGTGGTATTTAACATTACGTAAATGTAAAAGCAACCTCACAAGCACAATCGAAATATACAAAGTTATTGATAAGGATTTATTAGCCGCAGTTTAGATTCTGATGCGCGCTTACTATGTTGTATACGGTAATTTAGTCACGTCGAGTTTTGTTTCTACTTTAATATACGTATTGTCATTTATGTGTATCATATTTAGCACCCAGAGTCTTTTGTGGCTCAAACATATTTGTGTTCGGCTGCTATTTTTATCACATTAATGTTTTTAAAACATTTGGCCGCATGTAATGACGGGGAATGAAGCTGTCCAATCATAGCAGTGGGTGTTTACGTCCAGGTCTTCAATGCGGCCCGCCCCTTCAAACGAACCATTTCTCCAGAGAGCCACTAATCCATGTTACAAAATAGCCTATTACTTATTGCTTTTGATGTTTTTGAATGTAAAAACCACGCGGACATCATAAGTAGACATCAGGCAACAGTATAAAACAATAAAATCGACAAATTCACCGCCCCTTTAATATTTGGCAGACAATTTAACCCACAACAACATATAGGAGATTCAAGCTATATATTTTACCAGAATGTGTCTACCCAGGGATCAGCCCTAATGCAAGAATGTATGGGGGGGTTTATGCCTCCTGCAGGGGGGCATACAGCATTGTTGCCACTGGGCGTTTATCAATCACATTCGTATCTTAAAATTGTAATGAGTCCTGCACTTTATTTTCCCTTGCACGTTGCGTCAGAAAAAAAACCGTCAGAAACGCTTACGATGCACAACATTAATATTAATATGTAATGGATTGTGGAAAATCTATTTTAGGCGGGCTGGGCAGAAATTTCAGGGCGCTAAAGCCCACCAAGAAAGGGCCTAGTGACACCAGTACTTGGCTGGATGGGATGGGAGGCTGGGACCATTGCAGGGCGGGGAAAGCTTTGCCAAGTAAGCTACAGGAAGTGGTGATCTTGTGACTACATCTTATATGAGATCAATGAACAAAAGAAAGTTTGCAAACAAGTACAGAAAAACTAAGAGTGTCCTATATTGTGTGGAAAAATGGATCCAAACATCTTGACTGGTATACAAACCTGGAGTAGCTTCAGAAAGTGTTCCTTCAGCTGCAGCTCAGACATGTTCTCCATGTTGGTAATAAGCTCTTGGAGGTACGTACAGAGGGATATAATTGCTTGTTGAGATTCAAAGAAGCTTTGTGTCTTTCCTTCCTTAAACACGTCAAAAGTATCCATCGGTGGACTGTTGGGTAACAAAATGAAATATAAAAACCATCAAACCTTTGAAAATGCACTAACAAAGACAGATCAATTAATGTTTGCTTGGTTTAACAACATATTATAGCTCAGTGGGTTCCTGTATAGCTCAGTGGTATGGCATTGAGTTAGCAGCGCAAAAGGTAATATGTTTGACCCCAGGGTACACACAGATATGAATAAAAATGTATACGTAACAATGCACTGCAAGACGCTTTGGAACAAAATGCATAAATCTTCCAAATGCATAAATGTACAAAATATTGCATTTGCAACTTCAAACACATTCAACTTTATAAAATACTCAGTTTGCGCTCTAAAATGTCAATTAAGATTTCTGATTGTCCATACTGTACATTACAGCCTTACTTTAGGTACAAAGCCTCTTGGAACCTCCGGTACATATAGCACTCCACATACAGCCATGGTGCCTTAAACCAGCTGACAGGTTCCCCATCTGGCATCCGTTCCTGTTGTCTTTGCAAGTACTGGTTCCAGGTCTCTGTGTCTTCGGCATTATCAGCCAAAGCCAGCACAGGTTTATCTGTCTGCACTTCATTCCTCAGCTTGGACAGGAAGGAAATGGCCCTCTTCTCTGCCTCGATTCCTTCCTAATAAAACAGGTTATCTACGAGTTAAATCTGGTCAGCTATCAGTAATGAGTCCCTAGATAAGTAAGATAGGGTTTTCAGAAGAAGAGTAATAATTTATGACCCCCATTATATAAAATTTATTAGGTTTGACAATTATTGAAGCTGGAAGGTCATTGATTTAAAATATTAATAATTTACACTTAAGGATTCAGATGTCACTTAAAAAAAGTGACATTAAAGATTACACCATTTGTCAGACATTAAAGGTGAAATATCCCTTATACCTCTCCATACTCTTTGAAGAAATATTCCTTATTTCGGTGTATTGTGTCTATCACTTTTGTGAGTATGGCTGGTAGCCTGTCTCTGACAGTCAGATAGGCAAATGACCTAGAAAATAGAGAAATAAACCTGTTATGTGTACTTGAATATTAAAGTCTTACATTACAGGTGTTAACTAAGCATTTGTTATAACCAAAGTCAGATTCACAGAAGCAGCAAGGACTAAAAGATCTTTGAGATCAAGCTGCCTGAAAACCTTAAGCATTTTTTAACATTATTATAGGACCTTGATATGACTCAGCAGTATGCATGGCTTACTTAGGAAGCGCCTAATATGCCTAAAAAAAAAAACGGATAGGAAGATCACTATTTTGAAACACTGTAACAGACAGCTTATTGACTAAGCATTCACTGGTTTGGATGACACGCACAAAGAGGATACATTCTTCACTGGAATTGTGCACACAACAACATAAAAACAATAAACACGAAAGTACAAAAAATGCGAAGACATACCCCTCAAACTTAGCAGAGAGTGACAGCGGGGGCAACATTCCCTCCTCCATTTTTGCAAGCAGGAAGGACCGGTGAAGATTTTCAATAAAAACTTTATTTAAAGACCGATTGGTAATCAATTCACAATGTAATGTGATTTATTTTAAACATATTAATGCAGACATACTCTCTCACTCTCTCTCTCTCTCCCTTCATCACTCGCTTACCGTGGATACACAAAATCATACACAAAAGCGTGCTGTTTATTATTGTAATGCCAATAGTGTGTTCGACTTCAGGCAGCGCTGCGCAGATCGTTCGATATGACATCAAAGTACCGCGAGAACAATTGCTCTCGCGGTACTTTATGTCACAGTCCGATGGTTATGCGCAACGCTGCATAACCTGAACACATCTAAATATTCAGACAACTTTAAACCCCCAGTATTTCTTGATCCACTACTGTCCTCTTGTGGCAGTAATAAACCATGTTGTGCACACATGACATGTTTAAAATATTTTGGTTTAAATAATAGTACTTACAAATTTTTTCAAAATAAATGTAAATTCATTATGAATCTGCTGGGTAAGCATTGGCTCTTGCAGGACAGATTAAATAAAGGGGTTGTTACCATAGATTGTTACTGATTTACTGTTATTGATTTAAAACAGATAAACTAGTTTGTTTAATATATCTAATCTAGACTTAATCAGTAACAAAATGTGTAAACAATTAAAGAATAACTGTGACTTATTGACTTTTTTATTTTATACTTATTTATTTTAGCTGAAACATGTTTAGAGAAGCTAATGTGATTTTACAAACTAGCAACCATGGTCCCAGATGCATTATCACCAAACCACATGGCCCTAACAGGCAGCTTGCTTTCTCTGTATGTAGTCCCCCCCAACTTCCCCTTCCTTATTCTTTCTTGCAAAACCCACAGTTTATCTGAGATTGCCAATTTAATTTTGCACTTTTACACTTCCAAGCAGACTGACATTTTCCCATAGTTCTTTCATGTATTCGTGCGTGCTATTCCCCCACACTTCCTGATATCTCTGGCAGGCCTGGTCAAGCCAGCTCACATCCTGTTCCCCATAAGTATACCGAAAGTTCTGTACCTCTGGGCACAAACAACAAAAATGTGAATGTTCAGTTCCCTTGCACTGCAGCATTAAACAAATTTTGTACAGTTAAAGTTAATCATTTATTACAATGATTTCTAGGAAAGTAAAATAATGTAGCTTACAACTAAATGCAGCTATTTTAAGACTAAGGCATGATTAAAAAATAAACCTATAGAAACAATGTTTCAACTCAAGGTCAGGGTAGTTTTTCCCAATATGTTCTCACTGATATCAGATTGTTCGATTAGTGAAAACACATTATGATAGACTATCTGATGCCATAAACTGGATATACAGAATACGTTTGATTATTTACAGCTCATTTGTGTCAATGCTATCTATTTTATTTTTTATGGTACATTTACAGCACTAATCATTTCTTTTGATATTGGAAAAATAGGCTACAATTTTCTGAAATCATTTCCGATGAAAATAAATTATATATTATTAATCGTCAATGCATTAGCAACCCCATCATAATATTGCAATAGTAATTGTTACCACATGAAGAAAAAATTATACTTTTAGCATTTACTGTAGTAAAAATAGGCATATCTATTCTAACTATATATTAACTATAGTGATAAACTTTATAGTAAACACCACAATAACGTGGGTTGTTGTAGTAACTTCAACATCAAGTGTTTGTTCGATTACATATTTAAATATTATTTATTTTTTAAACATGTGCTCACATATTTAAAACAATTGAAATAAGCTGCTTCATAATCCTAAAAATTACGCATAATTAAGTTTATTGTCACTTCAAATTAGTTTTCTCATGTGCCCATTTCATTTCGCTGAAAAAGTGCCGCGTATGTCAACCGAAATGCAAATGTACATCTCGTGTGTATCTGTCTCGATACGTTATCTTCACGTGGGGGTGGGTCGGGTGACCTACGGCTATATGCAACGCCACCAAATTCCGTTTTTGCGTTCACCAGCGAAACATTTCATCGTTCTTGAACGACCGGTCGACATTCATCGCCGCCTCACCGTAAACACACAGACAAACTCGTCGTAACGTTCAGCAGTTCACTACCGCCAACAGACCGTTTGTTTAGGCATCCCAGGGAAGTGGGTTTTACAACCGCTGTTTTTAAGCCCTTTTAGACAGTCATGTGATTGTAACGTAACCCGACCGGAAAACACCGACGACCATCGCCGCCAATGCTGCGTCTGAGAGGAACAGAGCAGCTGCGTGCCCAACGGACAAATCCCCCGGTAGCAGACAACTCGCCAAACTCCACGCGATCGAACGGAGAAAAGGTACGTTGTGTGCCAACACCCATCAATCTTTATCGTTTCCTTTTTGATTTCTGGGTTAGTTTTAAAAGTACATTTATTCTGTGACCACCCCTTCCCCCCGCGTGCGGGTGTGCGTGTCCGTTTCGAGAGCTCCGTTTATTTTTGCCTTTCGCGGAGCGGATAACCTCCATTCTGGGTTTGTATGGCTGTTATTATGCTAGTTTTCGGATTGTATTTACGATAATATTGTTGGATCGTGTACTGGTTAGGCACGACGTTTACGGGTTGATCGTATCAGTCGTTCTCGTTTCAGTTTTGACGGTTTATTTTCTATTTGCGAAGAAAACAGATTGCGGAAGTGGTCGGTCTCTGCGGGAGAGCTGTCCGTTCCACGTGTCTCCGTATTGGGCGGAGCCACCACAGCGAGAGCAAAACTGTTGGTGTAGAGTTGGATTATTGAGAACTGTAAAATCAAAAAGGTGAATGTTTTATCTATGAAAAGGGAAGTGCAATGGTTGTTTTGTATATTTTGACTTCAGTTTAATAAACTGTTTGGAGAAATGTGCCTTGTTTATATTCTCTGAACATTTTAGTTTAAATGCTAAAACCATTGGGGTTGCTTGAATTGCATTATTTATTGCAGTCACATAAACAGTAAGCAAGACAATAATCATGCTCATATAAAAAAAATATAACAATTGCTGAATAAATAAATAACAAATTAGGAAATGATGAATGGTCCTCATGCACAGTTATGTGACATTGCAGCCTATGCTGTCAAAGCTGCTGGCATAATGTCGGAAACTTTGGGTGTGTTTGACTTCATGCCGGCTGTGCAGTCTGACCAGTGTGTGACATCAAAGTACTGTGAGAGGGACTTGAAACATCCGTTCTCCACTCATTAGGGCTTGAGTGCACGTAGCCTCAGGAATGCTGTCTGAAGGGCCAGTCATGCGACACACAAAGCCTGTGATTGACCTTTAGGGTAATGGACATAAGAAAGTGGACGTCCCAGGCACATATGTTGTAGAGCTGGTCATGGTAGATGCGGGTTAATGACCTCACAAGTCAAGCTTTGAGAACAAGGTTCAATGTTCAGAGGTTTCCCCTGCTTTGTTCAAGCTGTGTTGTCAGGTTTATGTCTCTGAACATCTGTGGCCAACTGGCTACTAGTGCCTTGGAAGCACTGCAATTAGTGTCCTCTTAATAGTTTTACACAAATTGTACTTATAGATTGAGTGGAATAGTTCGAGACATTATAATGCATACCTTAGGTTAAATAGACATTTTACTTAATTTTACAATGTTGGGTTTTTATGTAGGACTGCGGTTTAAGACCAATGTGAAAAGACAGCATACAGGCTTTCATTCAGCGAGTCTGTTTAATCTTGTGGTGCATTGTGGTCTTCAGTATACAGGAAGTTGACTCTCATCATTGACCTCACAACTTTTTTCTGTAGGTGGAAGTATGGAGCTGGCCAATCATGGTCTTATCCTTCTTCAGCAGCTCAACGCACAGAGGGAGTTTGGCTTCCTGTGTGACTGCACAGTCGCCATCGGTGACGTCTTCTTCAAAGCACACAAGGCCGTACTGGCCGCATTCTCGAATTACTTCAGAATGCTATTTATACACCAGGATAGGTAAGAAACACACTTTTAATCAACTAAAAGATCATACTTTTGCCCTTTTGAAAGTCAGTTTTGACACAGACTAAATAATTTTTGTGTAAGTGGTTTAAAAATATATGTGACCCTGTCAGAAAAAAACAGGTAAAGTCATTTTTTTTGTGATATACTGTTTTGTATGTAAAATCCTCCCAAATAATGTAAAGAACATTCTGTGTTTCATTGATATCTTTAATATTGATTGACTGAGTAAGGCCATGTCAAAGATTAAAATCAATGAATGAAATCAAACTTTGATGCTCCTAATAGCGTGGATTTCACCTACGGCTGTGCAAAGAAAAAAAATCGTCTGCGATTCTCATGCGCATATATCAGTAAAGCCGGTTCCTTGATTAGTATATTAAATTGCCATAAGCTGCTTTCAGATGGAGCGGCATTTACTACACAGAGCTGTAGTTCACAGAGAAGCTAGACAAAATCGTATAGATTATCAGAGTCGATTTTCCTAGATTATGAACGTGATTTTGCTTAGCTTCTCTGTGAACTACAGCTCTGTGTAGTAAATGCCGCTCCATCTGAAAGCAGCTAATGGCGATTTAATAATATAATCTAATTTCACCTACAGTGGACCACAAAACCAGTCATAAGTAGCACAGGTATATTTGTGGCAATAACCAAAAGTAAATTGTATGGGTCAAAATTACAGATTTGTTTTAATGGCAAAAATCATTAGGATATTAAGTAAAGATCATGTTCCATGGGATATGTAGTAAATGTCCTACCATAAATATATCAAATATGAATTTATCATTAGTAATATGTGTTGCTAAGGACTTCATTTAAAGTCGCCATGAAACGCAAGTAGTGATTGCCTGATTTTCCCTGTGGTGACGTATATCCGAGTGAAACCGGCTTCTGAAATGAAATAAGGCAGGGCTGGATTTGAGTTTGTCCATGGAGATCTGATTGGATAGTTTGAAGTTGGGTTGTGTTGCTAATTGCTAATTGCAGTGATCGTCTACTGGACCCCGCCCATCTGCTATACGGTTGCATTCAGCCCCGACAAAACGTTGCACAATGTTTTTTAAACAGAAATGGTGATGCATTGAACACACGGTTCTAATGACGCAAGAGTTGCAACTACGATAGCTGAGAAGGCCATTCTTTGTGTTCTTTCTTAAATGTTTCCGGACCCCGAAGAAATAGTTATAAATGCATATTTAACACTGTAAAATACCCTTGATGTTACAGTCACTGCACTTGATGTCCAGAATGAAAGACTACAATGCAACTTAAACCCATTGTGCGAGCTGTCTCTTTAGCATCGCATGGTTTATTTACATGTTGCTGCTGATTGGACTGCAGTTCTGACACACCCAATAAACAAGAGAAAACATATCTTAAACCCTGTTGCACAGGGATGTTTCCAGGAAACCTGTCTTTCAACCCGGAAACCGTAGCAAAACGTTGCGCACCGTTTTGAACTTGAACATGCCCCAGATGACCGGAAGTACAGAGAGATCGTTTTAAGGAGGAGAGGAGATTTGCGTTTTTGATTAAAGATTATGAGGGCACATGAATTTTTAAAAATAATAATGAAGCACACAGACAAATCATTTGTAAAAAAATACAATATTCCAAAACAAAACAAGTTTTAATTTTATTTTCATGCATTTTCAACTTTAAATGCAATTTTCACAACATTTTGCACCTTCAGATTCTAGATTTTCAAATAGTCTTTTATTTAGTTAGTTAGTTAGTTCGCTTTCAAATGATTTATAAATCTCAGTTTGAAACATTTACTTTTATGGTTATCTTGTGGTCCAGGGTCACATATATATGAAATTAATCATATATATGAAAGTTTATTTTTTAGACTAGGTTATTTTCAACCCAGCGTTGTGTTAATATTGGACAGAACACCCTGAGGGGTTAAAATGTACCCAATGCTGGGTTATTTCATCCCAACTGCTGGTTTATTATAACACATGGTTGGGTAACAACAACATCAGTGTGTTTTTCCAATATTTTCCCAAGCCTGGGTTAAATAACCCAACTTTTTTTCAGTGTGACTCTTTTTACAATGTTGCATTATTTCAAAGCATTTTAAATAAAATACCTAAAAGAAACCACAGAAAATGTATATTATATAGAATAGAATATTTTATTGTCCTCAAAAACTTCACTTCCATAGTAGGAAAAACAAATACTATGGAAGTCAATGGATACCATCAACTATGTGGTTACCATCAGTTATGAAAATATCTTCTTTTGTCTTCAACAGAATAAAGAAAATCTCATACAGGTTCAGAACAATACGAGAGTCTATGCATGATGACAGAATTTTCATTTTTGGGTGAACTATAATGGTTGTCACAGACAGGGTCACATTTTATATTGGTTTACTGTTTGGTCTAATTAAGTACATGAATGAAGTAGATGATTTGTTTTTTAGATAGATAGTCAGGCACAACAAAAATATCATAATGGTGCTAAGATCAATATTGAATCTTTGTTATTTTTCATCTCTCAACCAGTGACTGTGTTCGCTTGAAGCCTGCTGACATTCAGCCAGACATCTTCAGCTACCTCCTTAACCTGATGTATACTGGCAAACTGGCAACGCAGCTTATTGACCCGGCTCGTCTGGAGCAGGGCGTGAAGTTTCTCCATGCTTACCCCCTCATCCAGGAGGCAAGTCTAGCTAACCATTCAAATCAGGTTCATCCCGACATAAGCTTTCCCCTCTCATCCTCTCTTTACGGCATTCAAATATCAGACCAGCAAGGCATGCACACAAATCGTCTCTCGGCGAGAACGCATTTGTCTTCTCCGTTTGACTTGGATGGCAGCGGTTTGCTGGACGGGAAGTGTGTTACCACAAACAAAACTAACTCGCTGATACGGTCTGGATCCAAGCACAAGTATCCTCTGTCAGAAACCGATGGAGAGGCGTCTGCGAGCACCAGTCAGTTTGTGAGGGAGGCTACCGAAACGGAAACATCTGCAGGCGAGGCCCCATCTTGTTCTCCGAGTTCCAACACGATTCTGCACGTAAAACCCAGCATCATGAGAAGAAGTTCCTCTTTCAGGAAGCATTACACGTGCCACATTTGTGGAGGCCGCTTTACCCAGCGGCTCGCCTTAAGAGAGCACCTGCTTTTACACACACAGTCTATGCTCCCCCTTGTGTTGGAGTCGGGTGGTGCAGCTTCTCCCATGGCAACCGGAGGAGCTGCCACGCCTGAGGGGGAAGAAGGTTTTAGAGGTAGTGAAGCAAACGCCGCCACCCCCATTGTAGACATTGCCAGTGACAGCGAGCAGCATCTATACTCTAAAGACTCGCTGCACGCTGAAACCGCCATGGCAATGTCTACAACAGCAGTCGGCCTTTGTGCAGCACAGCCCCAGGCAGACACGCCTCCTCCATCCGACATAGCTGACATCGACAACCTAGAGGGTGTGACGGACATGGAGAGGGAAGTGAAGAGAAGGAAGTACGAGTGTTCCACTTGTGGCCGAAAGTTTATCCAAAAGAGCCACTGGAGAGAGCACATGTATATCCACACGGGCAAGCCGTACCGCTGCAGCGCCTGCGGAAAGAGCTTCTGCCGAGCCAATCAGGCAGCGCGGCACGTCTGCGTGAATCAGGGCTCGGAGCCGGCGTACACCATGGTGGACCGGCAGAGCATGGAGCTGTGTGCAGCAGATGACTCCAGCCAGATGGAGGCGCTGTTTTTGGGCTCATCAGGGAGACCGTACAAATGCAATATATGTGAAATGACCTTCTCTAGTCCCAATGAGGTCATCAAACACTTGTGCTTCAATCAGGGGGCAGGTATGGGAATGGGGATCACTGGGCTGAACAGTGACAACCTGGCCAAAGATGAAGGCTCTGATTCCTCCAGCGGTGGGCCGTTGATCACACCTATCAAAACTGAGGAAGTGTTTGTGGAGTAGTTCCACATTCATAGTGTTTCTTGTTAATGTATTGCATTTGATTTGTTTGTGGGTAAATTATCAAGTTAAGCTAACAGTACAGATAGAAAATTTTGGTGATTTGTTTTTTTTTTATTTTATATCAGGGAGCCTGAGACTTCTACTGAAAAGTACTTTTCGGTTTTACACAGGAACTAATGTTCGTAAATTAGCTTGTTATATTTTTAGTATTTGGTTACTTTTCACTTCATTATATGTTAAAGATTTTTATTCATTTACTTGGGTAATACAATTTACATGGGGCGCACAGGTTGCGTTTGTGGTTAAATTTCTTCCTCTGTCTAACTGTCTACAGGAAAAGGATGTAGTGAACTGTTGGAATCCAAATTGCCGCAGTGACAAAACTAGACAATAGGATGGCTTTGGTTATTTAACGTTAATGAAATCATGCTGGGAGCGTGATATCTTGGCCTCTTGAAAAATATATAATCTGA
Source organism: Paramisgurnus dabryanus (assembly GCF_030506205.2). Classification (NCBI taxonomy): domain Eukaryota; kingdom Metazoa; phylum Chordata; class Actinopteri; order Cypriniformes; family Cobitidae; genus Paramisgurnus; species Paramisgurnus dabryanus. The sequence continues at coordinate 18,681,926 of NC_133348.1, read as the reverse complement.
ATATGTCAGTATATCATTTAAGTGTGGGCCTTGGTTTTAAGAACAAGTATCCTTCACTACCTCAACCAGTTAGACCAGTTTGAGACTTACCCGAAATTTGCATCGATTATTTATGTTTAAAGGTAAAGATCAAACACCTCCAAACAATCGCATTCTTCTCAAAGATTTTGTCTGACACTGTTTTCTAACTTTTGTATATGCTTTGGGTTAGGCGTAAGTGCAGACAAACTTCATTTATGCAGTGCAGAATATAATTTCATATTGGAGTTAATGACCCCACTTGCTTCTTTTTTGTATTTTCACATTGCCATTTTTTAACAGTGTTGTTTTTCGGTGCCATTACATGATAAACATCCTTACTGTAAAACATCTTTTGTATCATAAGCAGTGATTGTTGCAGTGCAGCAGGCTCGTGTCAACCAGGTTCAGTTGTTTTATTGTGGTTAAACATGTTTACAGTTGTGCTGTGTTTATTCAACACGCTCTTCAAAGCTGTTGTATGTGAATTTAGTCAACACTGTGGGCAAACCATACACACACACATGTACATAAAATTGCTTGAATTCGGATGTTTGTCATTTTTTTGTATGATTTTTTTTCCTGCCATCAAATTATTTGCTTGAATACGCTCTTAAATTCCTTATTTTTGAGTTTTGTATAACTTTTCTAATTTTATATACAATGTATTGACAAAGAATTTTATAATCACAAAAGTTGTACATTGTTAATTGCATTTATTCCAGAATATTATGCATTTTAGCGTAGCACAGGTGTTTGTATATTTGTTTTCATTTAATTGGCTGTCTGTGTGTTTATTGTATTGACACTGACGGCGAGGTCATGCTCGGCACTGATATCTACTAAACAACCCTGACTACTTTAAAGATACTTGTGCTCTATATCAGGAAACTTTTATTGTTTTAAATCAGGGCTATGTGCGTTCAGTGCTAAATATTTTTCCATGTTTTAATTAGTAAAGACTTATATATTTTTAATAGGGCACTGTGAGATAAGTTACTACTGAATAGCTAATGAAATCCCAGGAATAATCATTTGATTTCTAATCATTTTGTTACAACATTTTTTGTTTTATTGTGACTAAAATATATTTGGCCAAGGCCTCCTTATGTATGTTCTTGATGTGACGTTGTTACAGCTTTTGATGATTTGTACATATGCAAGTTGTTGCTCTTTGAGGCAGTTGTAGGGAGTGAATAAGGTAAATCCCCTCCGCCCTCCCTCAAGCGCACAAACCCCAAAGCCACGGCAAGCATACTGTGATCTCTCTCTCCTCAGGGACATGAAAAATGAAATGTTGTCTCTGGAAAAAATGTTCTTTGCATTTTCATTGTGAATAATGAACAATAAATTCTTGTTTTTTTGAGTAGTGGGTTTTTCTTTAACATCATAAAATGGATTTTTTGGCACAGACAGCAATATTTAAAATCTATACCTATAATCAGAAAGGCAAACAATTATTTTTATTAGGAATTAAAGGTCATTTTCTTTCTGATCCAATTTTTTAAACCAGAGTTAGTGTGTAATGTTGCTATAATAGCATAAATAATACCTGTAAAATGATAAAAGTCAAAGTTCAACGCGAGGCGATTTATTTTCTTTAACAGAATTTCATGACACCGGTTTGGACTTCAGCCCTCTACTTCCTGCTTTAAATGACGTCAGTAGAACAGTTTTTTGACTAAACTCCGCCTGCAAGAATACGTCAGTCGCCAGCTAAGCTAACGGCAAGCTGCTATCGAATTACAACACACTAAACAAACTACACAATCAGAACTTGTTACATATTTCTGAAGGAGATCTTCATATAACAAGGAAGACATCAGCCCGTTTTGAGGAAAGTGAAAACAACGCTAAACAGATAAGTAAATTGTGTGAAAAATACCGCGTTTTTTTACACGTCAAACTTGAACACATATTGCGCACTGTAAACACAATCAAAGCTTCAAAAACACAGAAAGAACGGGACCTTTAATACTGTTATAAAAATGTAAACAGGTTTCACAAAAGTGACTTTTTGTTCCACAAGATGGTGCCATTGCTTTTTTTAAGTGGTACCACACCACCCCTAAAAAGTTACTCAACACCAAACAATAATAAATACTCTATTGTATTTCAACCCAGTTTGAAAATGAAATTGTGCTTATGAAAATTAATTTATTCTTCTGTGCACAAACAAAACCGTAATAAAACGTTAGACAGTCCGGCCTGCTTTACACTAACTTTATTTGAATGAAATATAGACATGATTTTGTATCCATACTATTAACAGCTTGAAGAATACAAAAAGAATATGTGAGGTTCATGCTACTGGTATACAACATTCCTTAATGTTTTCATTGGTTATTTGTTAATATTACAATATGACTTAAGGTAGATAGGTATACAATTTGTACAAATGTTAAAGAGCTTCACAGTAGACAGTATTATAAAAGCTAAGAAAAAATGTGAGTTGGCTTTTCATTCAAGGCGTGACAGTAGCAGAGCTGATTTTCTATTTTCATGCATCCTCTATGTAGTTTCTGTAATTTGATCTTGAAAGTTGACCTGCATCTATTTTGAGTGATCAAAAGCAAATGTCCACCAAATTAAATGTTAATTAATGAATTACACTACATTTTTACAGTTTGCAACCCATCTTCTTGATGCATTTAATATTATTTGTGAAATTCTTGCCATGGACCCTATGGTCCACTCCTGCCAGCATAATGGTTTTGACATTACACACCCAAAAAGGCATTTTAAAGAAATAACAGTCACTGATATGGAGATTAGGATTGCAAAAAATGTTCAAAACTATATTACTGAACACTCACGTATCTGTAAATTAAAATCATCATTTTACGTATCACTACACTATAAATCCTGCAAAGGTCACCAATAGAAGGTGCCATTGCAACTCCCCAGTCTGTATTAGTCTGTAATCTTATGCACAATTCCATCACAATTTAGTTTTGAACCAGCTTAGATTCTTTCTAGTAGTTGAAACTGAGGCCATAAAACAGTGAAGTGCAGATGTATGTTGGAGACAATAAAATGTCCTTACTAAACATTCCCTACTCATGCAGGTGTTTATCAACATAATCTATTTCACAGGGTACCACAAACTTAAAATCTCACGCATGATCGCAGGTGAGATTGTTCATTGTGATTGTACATGATCGACAGACTTAACATTTCACAGTATGAGACTCACAAGTGATTTACCTACAGTGAGAATGAGTAATGGCTGATGGATTTTGACTCCACAGCCACTGAACTTTGTTGTTTGCGAAAGCTGTAGCGCATCTGTACCATGTTTGTTAGCATTACTAGTCTAAATAATACTTTTACATCATCATGAAATCATCTGCCAAGGAATAGTTTTTTAAAAATGTTAGAATGTGTTTGAGAGGGTTGAGTGAATATTTAAGATATAAATACAATATACAAAAAAACAAATAAACCCTCCTACTCCAACACCACACTCATACAACAACCACGCATACATATTCTCTCCATTCAACACAAGCATGGTTGAACAACTAATAAAAAATAAAAATGTTCATTGCAAAAGTCACAGATGAGATAAAATGACATTTGATGCAATTTGGCAAAATATAGAAAAATGATGGAGGGTGGGTTGATCCCATAGTGAGTCCATAGAGGCGAAAGACCTCAGTGATATGATGGGAAATTTGGAATGAGGGACAAAAGAATGGACGGATTAATGGAGAGAGAGATAGAAAAAGAGAATGGCCTTCAGTCTCTGGGGGCTCTGGGACAGAGCAACATCTCTTAGTGTCCTCCATGGTAGCCTCTCACATCCTGCTTTCCGGAAAGCTCTGAATTCCCAGTCATGTGACCGCTTCTTGCATGCAGACTGAAATAGAAATGAAGGAGAGTGGTGATGAAACAACAGTGAACCAGAAATGCTATAAAAATGTAATCTTTTAACAATAGAGATATACACTCATGTCATGTTAAAGATTATAAAAATGTATGCACATGTGTAATTAAATGGATCTCTTCTGTAATGCTTCTAATAACGAATCTTGTACAGTTTCTGCTCTTCTCTCAGCTTTTTAAATCAATTAACATACCACACTACTGTCCACATCCTATATCACACTTTCGCTCATCTTTTCACATGAATGTACCAATTGCTCTTTCCATCTGGAGTTCATCAGCTTTAGTCCCTCCACCCCTCCGTCTCACTCAGCTTTTATGACTCAGCACAAGTCACCAAGGCAAAGAGGAAAGTGAGAGAGGTTTCTGCACCAAAGCTCAAGCTGTGCTGCTATATTTCACCTGACACTGCTCTACTGCAGTGCTGCATTAGCACTCATCAAACATTTAGCAGACACACCCAGCTCTCCTCTCCCCGTTCCCATTTTGGTCACTTTAGTGAATAATAAAAATAATAGGCACTGAGTAATACTGATATGGTTTTATTTTTTTACTGCTATTGTAATAATATTTATTAAAATATGTGATCCAGTTAGTGAAAACACAGCTAAAGTCATTTTTTTGATCATGCTATTATAAATTAGATGCTCCTTATCTTAATATATTATAAGACTTTAGCCTGGACAGGGTCACATAAACATGACTTGATATTACCTTTTATTTAGTGCTCCTAGAACATTATTACCCTTCAGTCTACCAAAAATCATTTTGTTGTATCTGCAGCAAAATATTTATTTTATTTGTATTCTATTATATTTGCTCATTCTTCTTTATACCGATTTTCCAATCAATTAACCAATCAATTCCATTTTGTTATGGGACTACGGAGTATTGTGTTTAAGTGATCGGATACAAAGTGTATCTTATTAAACGACATATTGAAGGCTTTGATGAGGGGAAGAGAATAAGAGGTTGTGCATTAGGGAGGGGGTGGGCCAGGGTGAATTTTACTCGGTCTTTCAGCACAAGTTCATCTTTCTTCACACAGCTTCGCTTTAAGACTCGGCATACAAAGTGAAGGGTCAGGCTGCGGCATTCCTGCTTTGATATCGAAGGTCCCTTGGTTACTGGTACATCGAACAAAAGCTTTTTCATCTCGCCGAATGCAAATCCACCCCTTATAAAACTAAGACCTACTGATGTTTTTAAAAAGGCACCTTGGAAAATATTTGATAAAGGTTTGTGATGGACAAAACCTAAAAATAGGTTATTAATTTTTTATTATAATATTTTACAGTATATTACCATATATTTTATTTTGTTTTGCAATTGATATTACACTGAAAAAATTATTAATTCAATTTACTCAATTTTTTAAGGTAATTGGTTGAAATCAATTTATTTAAGCTACATTTAAACAAAAATTTTTTTTATGTACATTTAAACTTACCTTTAAAAAATTAGTAAATTGAATGAGTAATTTTTTTCTGTGTATTTGAAAAAATAAAAGATAAAGACTAACCTGCTCATGACACTGTGACAACATCTGTGGACACGGGTTCAATGTCATTCGCCACCTCCTCCACTGCAATGGCATCTGCCGTCTCCTCAGCATCAATCTCCTGTTTGGCAGCATCTGCCTTTTGACAATCTGGATCTGCGGATTCTACCTGGTTTTTAGAGTCCTGTGTTGAAGCTTTTGTATGGGGATCTTTCAAGTCTTTTTTAAGCCTGTCTTCTACTGTCTCTGGGTCTTGAACAGGTTCACTGACTGCATTTATTACATTAACGACACCAACATCGAATTCCTGTGCTGATTCAATCTGTACCTCCTTCGCCACTTGACACTCTTCAGCCACCAACTCTTCTTGACTTGCACCTACAACAGCAGTTGTTTCAGTAGTCGGGCACTTTTCCTCTGGTGTGGCTGCTGAAGCTGGTGTCTCAGTGGCCTCGACTTGACTTTTTCCATCTTTACTTTCTGTGGTCTCACTACACTGTTCTTCGCATGTCTTCTCTTCTGCCTGCTTAAGATCAATTTCGCTTTTTGTTACCTCTATTTCTTGATGCACAGTTGTCACAGAAACTGTTACAACCTCCTCACTTTGAACTGAGATTTCACCTGTGAGAGACACCGGGACTGTTTCTGCAATCAACGCAGCTTCACTGACTGTTATAGTTGGTTTCTCAATGATAATACGAGTTTGTTCATCATCTTTGCAGAGAGTCTCAGAAGTACTTGGTTCCTCTAGTGATGTTTTTTCCTCTGAAACGTCTGTTGTGGGTTGTTCCTTGATTATTTCAGGAGCCGCTGGAGGCTCTTCAAGCTTGACTACCACTGATGCGGCACAGCTCTTTACTTCCTCAGCATCCTTTTTATCCTCATGTGTTTCCACAAAGTTCTCAACAACATTTTGAATGACCTCCTGCACAATGACACTGCTTTGTTTCTCAATGATTTCTGCTTCTGTTACTTGGTTTGCCTGTACCAGTTCAGTTTCTTCTAACACACTGTCACAAGCTTCCTCCACTACAACAGTAACTCTTGTTGAGGCCACTTCAATGTCACCCTCAACTTCTCCTTGAGCAGAGACAACATCTACATCATTCACTATAACCTGAATTTTGTGGTCACCAGTGGGAATAACAAGGGGAACTTTTTCCATAATTGTTTCCTGTGCTAGCACTGCTGTCTGGGATGTCTCAGATGTTGAGCTTATAACACATACAGTTTCTTTGATGACTGCAAATTCTTCAGAGGGAGCAATAACAGGAATGGGATCTTCCTTTGCGGTTTCAGCAGCAGGTACATCTGGAAGGGTTGCCGTGACCTCATCTGTTACAACTATCGATACACCCTCAACAGGTGCTACCTCAACACTGGCAACTGACTCTTTAACATCCTCCAGTACTTGCATCTTCTCACCTTCAGCAACAGCAACTTCAGTGACCTCTACAGTTTTGGCACAGATTGACTCTTCAATAGTTGGTTCAACAGGACCTTCAGCCTCAACGCTGGGGGTTTCTTCAGCTACCACTGGCTCTTCAAGAATTTCTGGCTCCTGCTGTACTGCATTGATTACTGCAAGCTTAACTGCTGCTACTTCTTGAATGTCAGTGACAGTCTCTGCTGCAGGTTCTTCTTTCACCTCTTCAAACTGCACTTTTTCCTCAACAGCATTTTCTAAAGTTATTTGAGGCTCATCTTTAAGGTCTGTCTGAACTTCACTCACCTGAGCCTCGAGAACTTCATCCTCAGTCACGCTGGCCTTTTCAAGCTTTTCAATTTTGTCTTCTACAGCCATCTCTGTGACTAGTACCTGGCTAACAACTGTGATAGACTCTACCGAAGACTTTGAGAGGCTCTCCTGTTCCACCACCTGTATTTCTTTAGTGTCAAGGCCGGTGCAAATGGTTGTTGCCTCAGTTTTCTCATGAACAACCAATATGGTTTTCTCTTCCTTGGTAGCTGACTCAACTTGAATAGGATCAGTTGTGGAAACAACATTTATCTCTTGCTCCTCAGTCATGGTGACAGTCATGGCACCTGTGGTAACAGTGATCGTCTCAACGGCTTCCTGTAATACTGCCTCAGTCTTTTTCTCCACATTATCACCTGGGACAGGAGTTGTCTCACCTGATGTAACTGGTGATGATGTAACACGTGAAACAGCAGAAACCATTTCTGTTTCCTCTACTTGTTCAAGAGCAGTAACAGCCTCTGATGTGAGCTCAACAACATCTTCAGCAATGGTGCTGTCAGCGGATTTAGGTGTGGCAGCGGTGTCTCCCTCTTCAGGTATGTCACTTAGTTGATTTCCTTCTATCGCATCCTCAATATTTTCCACAGCAGTTGAGATCCATGATGGTGATCTGTCTTCAGCTGGGGCCTTTAACTGAGTCACTGGTGCACTTTCCTCCTTCACCTCCTCTGCCTTAACAGCAACTTCTGGAGCGGTTTCACTGTCATATTCTGACAGAGGCACCACTGCTGGAGTGTCAGAGTCATCCTCTGCAGAGCCAACGTCAGATGAGACTTTGTCATGTTTACCATCAGACTTCTTTTTCCTACGTGGAATCAGTTTCCTCAAAGAAAAAGAGGATTCTTCTTTGGGGATTTCACTGTCAGACATTGGCTGCTCTGGGCCTGAGGCTTCATCAGCTTCTCCTTTTGGTTTCTTTCTATGGGTGACCAGCCTCTTGAAGGACTCCCAAGTGGAAACAAGCTCTTCCTCCGGTTCAGGTGAGGATGCCAAATTCTCATGGTCAGCTTCACCTGAACTTACAACAGGTGACTCAGTGGTCTTCACCTGCTCCTCTTCAACCTGCTGCACTTCTTCCTCAATTTTAGGTTCCTCATCATCAGAATCAGAAGTCTTCCTGGCCCGTTTTTTAGATGACCCCACACAAATAAGAGCTTCCCAGGAAACAGAGGTATCCATTTTTCTTTTTGGCTCCTCTGCAACTGGTTCGGCCTTCTCAGGTTTTGCCTCATCCTTAGAATCTACCTGTGTTTCTTCTTTAGACTCAGATGGTGCTTCTTCAGAAGGTTTAGGCTCATCAGTTTTGTCATCAAGTACGGCACTGGCACTCTCAGTTGACGACAGGGTAGAAGATTTAGGTTTGTCTGCAGGTGCCTCATCTTCACTCTCAGAAGGCCTTTTGACACGTTTTTTCGGAGTGACTAGTTTTTTGAAAGATGACCAGGGTAGAATTCCATCTTTCTTCTTCTCACTGTCAGAAGTGACTTGTTCACCCTCAAGCTCCGCAGCTTGAGCCATTTCAGCTTGCTTTACCTCCTCTACAACATGCTCAACAGATTCCTCTGGAGAAGATGCTCCACTATCAGGTTTCTGGGGTTCAGCTGACTCAGTGGATGACTGGATTTGTTCAGCAGCTTGTTCGCTTGATTCTGTTTGCTTTGATTCTGCTTCTTTCTTATTCTTCTGTTTTTTGGATGACAGCTTTTTCAGACCTGCTCCTGTAAAGAGCTTCTTGAGTGGGCTTCCCTGAGGCTTAGCTTTCTCCTGGGATGACAGGATTTCAGCCTCAGTGGTCACTACTTCAGAGACATCTGGCTTGTCATTTGTTGGCTTTGCATCTTCGATGGGCTGTGCATCATCAGCAGTTTCAGCAGCAGGAGCTTCAGCAGTTTCAGTTTCAGCCACAGTTTCAGCTTCACTTGCAGCCTCAGCCTCTACTTTAAGATCCTTTTGCTCCTCTGTGTCAGTGGAAGCAATTTCAGCTGTGTCAGCTTCAGTTTTAATTTCTGCTGGCTCCTCTTTCTGCTCGGCATCAACTGGTACTTTCTCTGCATCCACCTCCGCTTTCTCTGTACCATCAACAGCATCCCCTGCTATTTCCTCACATTCCTTAATTTCCTCCTCTGTAGACTTTTCCTTCACTGGTTCCTCATCTTTGGGCTTCTTGAAGCTTGTCTTCTTGCGCAGGTTGGAAAAGATTCCCTGAGTGAAAAATCTCCTGAAGGGACTCTGTGTCTCTTCAGAGAGTGGACTTGTAGATTCAGTTTGCACTTCTGGTTCTGGCTCTTTCTCTGGGGTTACCTCCATTTCCTCTGCAGATTTCTCTGGCACATCATCACTGCTTTTTTCGGCCTCTGCTGCTGCATCTTCTGCAGGTTTGTCTGTTGTTTCCACTGCTTTAACAGTCACATCTTCAGCTGCTGTCTCTTGTTCTTTCTCTGTTGTTTCTGGTGATTTCTCTTCCACAGATTTAGCTTCCTCTGTTGTAAGTTCCTCTTTAATTTCTTCAGAAGCTGGATCTTGTGCACCACCATCTGTTTCCTTCACTGTCAGCAGCTGGACAGGTTCAGTCTTCTCATTCTTATCCTTCTTCAGTGTAAACTTGAATCCAACAAAGCGGAAGATCTTTTTGAAGCCCACCTCATTGGCCTCCTCTTGTTTTTCCTCTACTGCCTTCTCTTCTATGGTAGTAATTTCATCTGCATTTGCAGAATCATCTCCTTTCTCTCCATTAACCTGTGGGGCAGCCTCTTCCTGATGCACCTCAATTGTATCAGTACTTTCTTCTTTTTGGGAGATGGTGTCCGTCTGGCCAACTGCAATGAAAAAACATACAAGTTTCAGTAAAATATCTTAATTATTTTTAATTAGAAAATCAATAAACATACAACATTTACATCAATTTGCATGATACACTGCAAAAATGACTTTCTTATTTAGAAGAAAATAAGTCTAGTTTTTTAATTTAAGTGAATTTGTGCTTAAAACAAGCAAAAATATCTGCCAATGGGGTAAGAAAAAAAATCTTGAAATAAGATTTCTATTTTTCTTAAACACTTTTAAGAAAAAAAATTCTCACCCCATTTTTGCTTGTTTTAAGTACAAATTCACTTAAATTGTATATTTTTGTCTAAAAATTAGACTTATCTAAGGTCATTTTGCTCATTAAGAAAATACATCTTGATTTAAGAAATTTTAGATATTTGTACTAAAAACAAGATAAAAATACTACATAAAGTTATTTTTTGCAGGGTATAAAATTCATAAAATGAAAAATATGATAAATTATGATTTATGAAATTAAAGAAAAATGCCTTATAAAACCCCTTTCATCTTCTATGAACTGCCAAAAGCCAAGTGAAAAAAAAAACAAATCAGAGTAATAAAAGCAATATACATGATCTAGTCGTATAATTAATTCAAGATGGAGGGTTGAGGCCTTTCGGGAAATCAGAGCCATATTTCTAGAAAACGTGCAAAAATATTTTCACCCCCCCATACAGATTTAATAAAGCATACCAGGGAAATTTGATATGAAGTTTACATGTGCTGGACTCTTTCCTGTGAGCAACGACCGAAAATATAAGCTGATGATGACAACATTCAGCATCAAGGCTACGACGGGAAATTTCCATGTAGTAAGCTTCACAGTTATGCAGGCTGCACTGCCAAAGACACTGATCTGATTTATTAAAAAACCACAAACACATAAGGAAGGGGAGGTCTGTTGTCATTTATCTGTTATAAATCCTTATTTTTTAATCCTCCTGCTCATGTGCCCAATTCCTAAGCACCCAAGCCAAAATGTAACAACTTAAATGACAGGTGGGATAAACAAGAACACACACAAACTCATGTCTTAAATTCCTGCCTTGTCTATCTGTGTTTTGACAGGAGTGGGTTGGATATAAGGGTGTGGGGCTAGGAATGGGGAGTCGGGTTCGTAAGTGATGTGGGCCTCCTAGAGGCCCAGTTTCCCTTTGACATCCAACCTAGCAAAGGACCGTTCACATCTGGCTCTGCTTGCTCTGGGGTCTGCAAACCCACCCAGTGACTTTAAAAACAAATTCCAAGCATTTTTAATGTGAGGATATTGCATTACTTGGCTTCCTACATTCCTGAATGACACGGGTTGAGATAAAGGTGCGACAGAGAAGAGACCAAAATGATTTATATGCTGCTCTAAAATGTGTTTGTCAATTACTATTTTACACGTGACTTGTAATAAATAAGATTAAGCATAATCGTACACTAAACAAAAGGCTTCAAATTTACAGAGTCATCAAATTAAAATAGTGCTGCTGTTTACGTAGCTCAGTGGCAGAGCATTGTGGGTTCGATCCAAGGAACACACATACTGATAAAATGTATACCTTGTTGCTTTGGATACACTGTTAAAAATTTCTGTAGAAATTACAGTATTACAGGCAGCTGTTAGCCAGTAACTTACTGTACACTGCTAAACAATGATTTTCAAGAAAAAAATCTTAGTATTTTTGTCTTGTTTTCAGTAAAAATATCTAAAAATTCTTAAATTAAGATGCTTTTTCTTAATGAGCAAAATGACCCAAAGAAAATAAGTCTAGTTATTAGACCAAAAATATCAAATTTAAGTGATTTTGTGCATAAAACAAGCAAAAAATCTGCCAATGGGGTAAGCAAAAAATCATGAAAATGTTTAATATTTTAATATTTAAATTCTAGAAAAAATTGCTTACCCCCATTGGCAGATTTTTTTTGCTTGTTTTATGCACAAAATCACTTAAATTTTATATTTTTGGTCTAATAACGAAACTTATTTTCTTTGGGTCATTTTGCTCATCAAGAAAAAGCATCTTAATTTAAGACTTTTTAAAGATTTTTACTGAAAACAAGACAAATGTTTTTGCAGTGTACATTTAAATTTATGTTATTTACCGACAAGAGTTTGTTCAAAGTTAAATGAACAGTTAACATTAACAAGTCTTTATCTTTACAGAATCAAACTAAAATAACAGCATCATGCAAAGCATTCTGGGAACCAAAATCTGAAGAGAAAAAGGGATGAGGATTTCTGGTTCCCAGAATGCTTTGCATGAGGCTGTTATTTTATAGTTTTTTAAACTTGTTAATGTTTAATGCTCATTTAACTTTGAACAAACTCTTGCCAGTAAATAACATACATTTAAAGCTACATTAAATTACTGGCAAACAGCTGTAAAACTAGATACAATTTTTACAGTGTAAGTAAGAGCATCTTCCAAATGCATAAATTTAATGTAAATGTCTTGTTAAATGCTGTGGTTTGTACATGTGAAATATCTATTATATTGATTCATTTTCTATTGGTTTAAAATAAGGAGGCACCAAACTATTACCACAATTCTATGTTGAAAATGGGTGCAACTGTATCCCCTTCCCCCATAATACAGCTAACCACCCCCTGCAAACCAAACCAAATCCTAAACTTTAGCTTAGGAAGATTGTATTGTGCTGTTCCCTTTGTCTCACAATGGGGCCCTAGTTTTTCCTGCTTTGGCTAAAATGGGTGGGGGCCCTACACTATTGTCTGCCATAGTACTGAAACTACCATGAAAAAATCTTGGTTGTATTATGAGCAGAGGGCATTATGGGAGGTCATGTAGAGTGACAGAAATGACTCATTCTTGATGATAAAACAAACAAACCAAGAGCTTACTTTGGTAAAATATTGATGTGTGTGCATTTTAGCAGTACTTTAATGCTTTATGCAAACATTTAAAATGGGCCTGCAAACATAAAAAACTAGAAAACTTCTCTGAATCATGCAGACATGCTGTTTTTGGGATATGCAATCAACAGCACTTCAGATATACGCAAAAGTAACTATATGTTCTCAATTCATTATTACTACATTACAGATGTCTCCTGAATGTGATCCCAGAGGTTTCTGCTTACACTGTTGTAGTGTTTGTAGGACACACATTCTCATGCAAAAAGACTTGTTGCAGTTGCCTTACACAGCTGGAGACAGGGAGGCTCTGTTTGTTAGGGGGTGTATTTGTTTGTGAGTCTAAAACAGAGACAAAACGGGCCAAAAGCTTGCTGTAGCCACCCAGTCGCAATACATTTGCTTTTGTCTCAGTGATGTCTCTGACTGGGGAAATTCGAGCCTAGGAATTCGATGGCGCGTCTGTTGTGGCTTCTAATGTGTGGATAACCATAGATGAGCTTTTTGGAATGGGTGGGGGCGGATGCCATCTGAAATCACAGTGGTGTGATAGTTGGGGTTTCTGTGGAGATGGGGGCAGGGTGGATGTTTGTTAAGATGAGGGGGTCTTTAGTAACGGTCAACAACCCCCACCACTTGTTGTTACATGCAAATATAGGCTGTTCATTAGAAGAGTAAGAGAGTTTTGGTAAGTTGCAGAAGGACTCTGCGATAGACTGACTGTCGGCCCCTACGGAGCCCAATGCCCCACCTCCGACAGTAAATAACTACACTACAGTTCCCATTGAGAGAGGCGTGAACATGGATCAGTCAAGATTTTATTGATTCTGATTAAAATGATATTCAGAATATATTTGAAATAGATACAAGAAATATTAAGTTAAAAACAATGCTTTAAACTGGAACTTCTACTTACTACTAAAAAGGGGTTCTATATGTTGAGGACATCAATAAACTGTTGCACATTAAAGTCTAGCAAGTCAATTAAAGAAAGACATACGATACCAATCAAGACAAAATATCTAAACAAATTCCTTATATACATTTCCAGCTTATCAAAACACTCTCTGAAGTCTCTCTGCAGCAGGTAATCAACTCCATACACCCATACCACCTATTGTGACGCCACAGAACCCTGACCAAGATCTGAGAGGCTTACAAAACTAATTAAAATTCCTCACAAGAAGAACATCTGAGACCCCTGAAGCCCATCAGCACTGGACACTTTCAAAAATACCATAAAGTACACGAATAAACCCAACAAGCTGAGGTTGATCTTCTTTCTGAGACTGCATAAATCTAATGGGGTTGGTGCTTCAATCAATGAATGACAATCTGACTTTCTAAAAAACTGGAACCCTTCCCTGCCAGTGAATCAATTTCTTAAATATTTTACTTTGAAACAGTTATGAAATTGCTAAAGTTACCGAAATTCTATTAAAGCAAACACACATTCGCACATATACTTGTACAAAAAAGTTACCTTGAGATACGACTATACAATACTCAGGGGAAATTAATTCAAAGCAGCCTCCTGAGGTACAGATACAGATTTAAGAATCTGAGAACAACACCCTTTACACAATGATGCCATAGACTCTTAAATTTACCCACAAACTTTACAAAATATTGAATAAAATAACATGACCTAATAATCATAAAACTCACTTATAAGCAGAATTTTTAAACCCCAAATGCCCCCCAAAATATCAACCATTAGTTTTAGATGCATCTTACCTGTTAGAGTTATTGTCCCAAGCATGTCAAAACCTTTGTGATGACTTCTCCAAAAATAAAAGAATTGTTTAAATCAAGTTGTTTAAATACTGAAACAGTGATGCTTTCTGAACTCCCACTTCCTCTGAAACTGTAAGTATCTGATTGGCTGCACTAGTTTCTCCTGTCCTCTCTCTCTCTTCTGAGCCTGTTTGGAGGGAAGTCCTCTCTTCTGAGTTTCTGAGTAAAAGTGAGCGGAGCGGGAGGGTAACACACATTTCAACAGACACTGACACATGTCCTATGTGAGACCACCCCACCCTATTGCAGCCCCCCGCACCCCACCCCACTGCCCCTCCTCAGCTTTTGTCAGCTGTTCACTGCCCCACTCTACTGAATGAATTTCCCTCCTCTTTCCTCCTCCACTCCCCTACACTCTTCACTTCCTCCACCCACTACAAACTCCAACATTTAGATTTTTTCCCCATGCAAAGCGACAGATTTTGTCAATGCATAGTTAAAGGGTGTGCGTATGTGTGAATAGAGGGTTACACACACTTTATCAAATGGATTTCATTATGTGATGTTTTGCAGAGCTCCATCTCTTCTTTCATTATCTCTCAACAGTTTCCATATGTCTTTAAGGTTGACTGGGGGTAAGACGAGGACATCTACAATATGTTCTGTTATATACTATTCTTGTTCTGCATCATCTCCCTCAGGTCTTGTTTTATCTCTCTGCATCATGTTCTACCTTAATCCATTAGCCTAAAATAAAGCCTAAAGATACATGCAGTCTTATATTGTACTTTTGTAAAATAAATGCTCAGTTCATTTATAGGGTTAAAAATTATGTCCTTGCCTGGACACACACACACAATTAGTAAATACATGTAAATTTCTAATTTGCTTCCTGGAACATCTAGCACTATAGTAATGAGCTTTTCACTTCAATGTGTGCTAATGGTTCATTCAGTGTAAACTGGTGTATGGCGTCGTCTTGTTCATTGAACTTTTGTTGAAGGAGGATGGTTGAATAATGCCAGTGAAATTCCTTAGAAAAGAGGGGTTTAATCAGATCTCACACCTTGCTATTGTTCCTATGGAATGTGTGAATTCCAGGTAGATTCTTCCTCTGAATGGGTGATAGCCACTTTAATCCAGTTTGGTCTGGAGCCACCAGGATATGCAGAAACAAATTATGTTAAGATGGTATTTTTCTCTTAAGCTTATTAAACTGATGGCTCTGATGGGCACATTCTTATTCAGTTACATAAACACCTACTCAAATTCTTTATTTATATTTGTCCACACTTGAGAATAATAGTAGACTTATCAAACTACGGAAATGCACAATTGTAACTTATGTTGTGACTAAAAGCATCCAAAATAAAGGGGTATATTTTAGCATCTCCAAAATAGCCATCCTTTGCCTAGAATTTGCAAAATTGTACTCTTGGCATTTTGCCACTCAGCTTTTTGAGGTTTCAGCCCAAGACAGTGGTTCTCACACTTTTTAAGCATGATGCCCCTCTTGTGTACAGTACATTCCTTTGTGGCCTCCCCCAAAGAAAATGTATGCCAAAAACAGTTCTAAAACTTAAAATTTTAATTAAACAAAACATATTAAATTATTCAAAGTAGTGCGGTTAGTAGCCTTATTTTTTTAGGTTTAATTACACATAATTCATGATAAATTAATCTATTTTATAAAATGTCATAAAACTGGGCCCGCCTAGCACCATCTCGGGGCCCCCAGTTTGAGAACCACAGCCCACTGCCATACTTTTAAAACAGCAATGAAGGAATTTTCATTTATTATGGGCTATTACTGACTGCCTTTTGATTAGATTTTCCTCCATTTTGAAAATATTGCAATATTTTTTCAAACATTTTAAAATAATATTTTCGTTTTCTAAAGAAATAAATTAACCAAAGTAGAGCACAAATATATTTTGTCTACAAAAGTATTTTAAACATTAAGGCATACACTTTCAGATAACAAAATTACAAGATAATGAGAAACATTTCAATTGGGTAACTAATTGTGGTACTGTACTATTAAATACGGTGACCACACTGTAAAAATTCCTTGTTGCACTTAACTTTTTAAAGGGATAGTACACCCAAAAATGAAAATTCTGTCATCATTGACTCACTCTTATGTTGTTACAAACCTGTATACATTTTTTTTTCTGATGAACGCAAAAAAAGATATTTTGAGGAATGTTTGTAACCAAACCGATCGTGAGCACAATTCACTTCCATAGTAGGAAAAATAATACTATGGAAGTGAATGGGGCTCATGAATGGTTTGGTTACAAACCACAACTTTTTACAAATATCTTCCTTCGTGTTCATCAAAACAAATAAATGTATGCAGGCTTGTTGTAACAACATGCGAGTGAGTATGAGAATTTTCATTTTTGGGTGAACTATCGCTTTAACTTCAATCAATTTATAAATTCAATTTATTTCAACTTTCTTGACTACTAAGAAGTTATAACTTCTCAGCTAACTCAACTTTATTTATATAATGTATAGCAACTCCAATAAGGTTGAAATGAGTAAACTTCCAAATCTGAGTGCAATTTTTGTACAGTGTAGTAAAGTAAATAACGCAACTTTACAATGCACAAATTGTATTAAAAATATATTACGTTATTCAGCTGTATTGGAATGTGGCCTAAGCCTGAACCCAACATTAAGTGTTTGGGTGCAAAGCTAGAGGCAACAAGTAGCGCCTAGTTCCTCTTGAATAGCTAATGAATAGCTGTCCTCAGACTTTATTGTGATCTATAGGAGCCTATGGCAGACAGTGTCATGGGGCCCAGATCACAGGAATCTGACACATGGGAAAGGCTTTTTGTGCTCAGTGACTCTATAGGAGTGGAATTCAATATGCACAGACTCCCTCACACTAAAGAAAGTTTTACAATGTGACTCACTCTCATTTTACAGTAACAAACATTCCTGAAAAGAGGATGCTTGTTTTGAACATTTCCTGGACCATGTATCTCTCACAACTGAGTCATGTTTGAGTAGTACTGTGAAGACATTTAACATGAATGACTTCGTTCTAAGATGTGATAAGAACTGAGAAACCGTTTTGCTGGAACGGAACAACCAACAAAAGGCCGTGACAGTCTAGGCAAGCGTGGTAAAACCGACACCCAAAAAGGCATCCATGCTATCTCTTACATCAGGGAAACGTGAGCCGTAAGCTGGGGTTTGTTTTGGCTGGGAACAAGAGGAGGTGGGCTTCCCGCTGGCCTAGGGGCTTGCAAGGGATGCTGTGACGTCATTGCAGACCCCGACTCACACGTACACACATACTTTTAAATACACACGCCCTCATCTGAGCACGCATTCTTCGAGCCAGGAAGATGATGTCAAAATAATGGGAGGAAAGGGAAATGTGAGGTACATGAGCAGATCCGACGAGAATCATTCTGTCTAGATTTCCAGCATCTGTAATATTGCCATTATGTACTTTTCAAATGCTTTTACTCACAGATTACTTTAGAAACTAATAATCTAATCCATTTTTTAGTCTCATGGCTTATGTCTTTATTTTTTAAACTCTACTTTTCTTGCCGTTTCCTTTGCTTTCTATGGATAAAGGATGCTGAGGAATGCTATGCAGGAAGCATGCTCATTTTTGGGTCATTGCTTCCTGTTCCCTTTGTGTTTCCTTCACTGTTAGATCATTCCTTGTTCCTGAGTCTATTACGCATTTTCAGAAAGGACATTGTGATATTATTAGCTATAGTACATAACTACTTAATGAGCTGTTACAACCATCATCTCAGTACTAAGAGTTACATCATCATTTACCTCTTGGCTACATTTAAATGACACTCTGGTCTAAACATACAGTAGGTTTACATGCACTTTAAACATTAGATTTCAGTTAGACTAAGACAATAATTTGACATTTCACATGTAAAGTGTTTACCTGTACCATTTCAAATTCTGCTAATCTATAACAGGGGGGGAGCCAGACATTGTAGACATTGGGGGCTTAGCCCAAATCTAGGGGTTTCAAAGCATGGTCCCCTGCTAATATTTTCTTTTCCATCCACTATTTTTTAATCCTATCTTATCCTATTTTTGGATAAAAGTGTCATTGTCAAAATTTGTTATGTTACAGTTTCAAAATGACAATAAGAGAACACAGCTGTATTGTCATATTGAAACTGTAACATACCCAATTTTGACAATGACACTTTAACTTCTCTTATTCAAAAATAGGCTAAATATGTTTGCTGTAGAGTAATCCAGTAACTATAAAGCTACGTAAGAAAGAAAAACAATTTTGACTTCACTGACAATTTCTCACCTGCTTATGGAAGCATTCTCTCTCTCTCTCTCTCTCTCTCTCTCTCTCTCTCTCTCTCTCCCCCCATTTCTTTCTCCCTCTCTCTCCACCTTTTCTCTCTCTATATTTGCACTGACAATTATCACACATAAGGATGTAAGAGATTGAGGATTCACATTTTATAACTGTCTATTAATGTATTTCTGAGGTGAAATCATCGTGAATTTAAGAGAAATGCATATGGACAAAACATAAGCTGCCTAAGTAACTATTCTCACCTTCTTACTTCTGACATCTTAAAAAAATAAATCGTATATCCATCTATAAAAAAGGGATATGTGCAATGAGCAAGATTTTTTCAAAGTTTTGTGATTAAATGTACTTTAAATATATATTTACCAACGCAGAGCAGGCAGACTAGATCAAAGGGGCTAACATTAGCCGTTAGCCATGCAGATGATATATCAGTTGACGCTATTTAACAGTATTTACATCACATAACTATAAATATACACTTACAGTAATAACGAAGGCACTGTAATAATAAAGACACTTTAAAAATGCGTTTACTGTGGGGAGATTCGGCATATTAATTTGCCTTCAACTCGCATCTCTCATTCGTTTTCACTGGAGTGGGGGAGCGGAGCGTTTAAAGATGAATGCCGCCACCTAGTGTACTGGATGAATAAATTTTACAGATCTGAAAAGATTTGGGGCTTTTGACAAAACATTCGGGGCTTGAGCCCCAGAAACCACCCCCTCGCTCCGCCCATCATCTATAAGATAATGAGGATAATGGATAATAGCGTGGATTTGTTAAACACAGGGGTCTCCAACTTTTTTTTGGTCAAGGGCTACTTCTTAAGGGCTACTTTTTGATATAGTCTACTCAAAACGTTTTTGTTTTACTTGTTGATTTTATTTTATTTTACTTGTTGATATGTTTTAGTATTGTTTAAAATGTTAACATACGTAAACAAAGCCAAGCTAATATAAGAAATATGTAATAAATAAATATATTACAATTGAGACTATTAATAGAATGTGCTTTGGCGGGCAATCCACAGACCGCGGGCACCACGTTGGAGCCCCCTGGTTTAACATGTACAGTTGCATGTTAATCAGGCTCCTAGGTCATAATTTTGAAATACTTACAGTAGTAACATATAAGTAACATATCACATTGAGTTATTTAATAAAGATGCTTTGGTCGACATATAGTGAAACGTAAACAAGTCAATGTTCTAATGGTGTAGCTTTCCAGACACAAAATTATACACTTAATATACTTATTCAGAATGGATGTTCAACAAAATTAAAAGTTTGGGAGAAGCACAGTCATGCAATCCAACCAATCAGCACGAAGAGATCTGTACAAATGCTGCGTTTTTCTATCTACCGTTGGGTAAATATTGGACAAATCACACACACTGTAAAAAATGATATCAAATCAACATATATATTTTATGTTACTTTAACTTAACAAATTAAGTTAAACAATCTCAAGTTATGTCAACTTATCACAGGTCAAAGCTTGTGTAGTGTAGATGAGTTTAAAGTTACCCAACCATGGTTTATAATAACCCAGCAGTTTGGTTGAAACAATCCAGCGTTGGGTAATTTTTAACCTATCAATGAGTTCTGTCCAATATTTACCAAAAAAGAACCCAGCATTTTTTAGAGTGTATATATAGCCGCCCCCAACTCTGTCATGTGACAGTTTTGCAGCATCCCTCCTCCGCCTCATCTTTTTACTCTTAACTAGTATCTATTGCAGTTGAAGAGGCTGGAGTACTCTGGGTTCGGGTTAAAATTCCAAGCTCAGAGCCCTCCACTCAGACAGCATATGTAATGTTGAATGCTGTATTCCGATTGGCTGAGAAATGTTCTGTGGGTATGCATTATTTTCTGATAACCACACACCTAACTTGTCAAATGTCTTAAAAATAGGCACCAGAGCAATGTTTGTGGTAACCGTGGTATAAGAGTAATAACTGACTCCGGTCCTTTGAATTATTTGAAAATAATGCACACCTGCGGTGTGTCGTGCTGCATTGCACCTTGGGTGTGCATTATTTTCTTATAATTTAATGGCCCGTCGTCAATTATTCCTTACTTATAGCATGTTAAAGCTGCCACTTTGAGGGTTTGAGCAAAAATTTGCCGTTTTAAATGTTCCTTTTAAATGCAAATAAGTTGATCTCTGCAATAAATGGCAGTGCCGTGGTTGGATAGTGCAGATTAAGCGGCAGTATTATCACCTTCTGATATCACAGGGGGAGCCAAATTTCAATGACCTATATTTTCACATGCTTGTAGAGAATGGTTGACCAAAACTAAGCTTTGACAGACGTTGACAGAAGCACTGGGGTCCCAATTATAGCACTTAAATATGGAAAAAGTCAGATTTTCATGATATGTCCCCTTAAAAAAGGTCCTATATGTACCATTAGTTACCTCTGAGATGCAAACTTTTTGCAAGGGTACGCCCCAGTGACAGCTGAGGTAGACTTTTTTTTCTAAATGTGTATCTGATTATGTTAATGTAAACTTGTGAAAAAAAAGTAAAAAAAAAAATAATAATAAAACTACACCCTTTCTTTTATTATTAAACAAATCCTTTCATTTTTTTCTTTAATGTACTTTTCATTTCTCAGTTCGTTGATAACAAATGTAATGAATTCAACCTAATCAAACACATATTTACATTTTTCTTGTTGCTTTCTCTGCACGTTTCCCAAATTCCAATCGAACGTCATCTCAGCTTACCTCATTTCTGTGTGTATATCTGAAGAACAGCACACTACAGAACTACACTCTTAGTATGAAATGTATAAAGTCTCTAAAGAAATCAAATCCATGTGTATTATCCAGAAAACAAGACAATTACAATCTACAAGGAATCTGAGCTAGTATTTCAGCTCAGATTCCTTGTAGATTTTTTGCATTACATTTTCATTAATGCAATAAAGAGCATGCATGCTCGAAACGTCACTTCTATGCCATGCAATAGTTTTTAATAATAAACATTTTTTTCATACTTTTGGAGCTTTGGTGTTGCCGACTGTACTTTTAAATTTAGGTAATGCCAAATGCCAAAAATTCAAATGCCAAATACTAATAAAAACTTTCAACTATGAACCACCAGACGATCACCCATCATGACAATGAGAGAAGCTCTCTGTGGTTCACAGAAAAGATTAAACGCACTAAACAAACAGCAAAAAGAAAATGTACAGTAAAGATACACACTTATTGCGGTAAGACAGAATTCCTTAGATAAACAGATAATCACAAACAGCCTGTTAAAACAGGTTTGATGTGAGCACAGACCCATATGTTATCAAAGTAAAAACCCAAGCACAACTCACACACACACTCAGTGGGGGAGGACTGTGTATGAGATAATGGTTGAGCTCACTCTCTGGACTCTCTCAAGTCGCTCACTCCTAAACCCCTGGCAGCCAGCTAGTGTGTATGAGCCATATTCTTCTGCAGACTATTGTATACTGTATGTATTTGATGCATGCCTGGTGCATAATTGACGTAAAGCAAGTCAATTATTAAATGAAGCGTCTGTCATTTTTCTGCTAATGTAAGCACAAAGACTGTATAGCAGTACTTGAGTTATGTAGCTGTGTATCCATGCATAAGTCTGTAGCTGTGTATCCATGACCATTATAAAAGGTGGTAAAAATGTTTATTTCTTTATTATTGAGGGCGCTACATTCTCTTTTGTTAGTTTTGGCGACATCGAGACATTTTTGGCACAGTGGACACCAAACATTTCCCTCTCATTTGTCTCTGTGTTTGTATGCACAGGTTGCTGGCCAAATATTTGAAAATGTCCTTACAAATAACATAATAAGTGAAACATATAAAAAAACAACGTTTTAGGTGGTCCTTGCTAGTAAATAAACTCATAATCAGACCTTAAAGGGACACTCCACTTTTTTTGAAAATATGCTCATTTTCCTGCTCCCGTAGAGTTAAACATTTGATTCTTACCATTTTGGAATCCATTCAGCTGATCTCCGGGTCTGGCGGTACCACTTTTAGCATAGCTTAGCACAATCCATTGAATCTAATTAGACCATTAGCATCGCGCTCAAAAATAACCAAAGAGTTTTGATATTTTTCCTATTCAAAACTTGACTCTTCTGTAGTTACATCGTGCACTAAGACTGACAAAAAATTTTCTTGGTTACTTTCAATAGCAGGGGACTATTTTCGGGCAGTGCATAATATCACTACGCCTCCTGCAGCCATGTTACAAAGTCATTAATTATTACGCCAGTTTGAGAGTATAGTTCCTAGCATATCTGCCTAGAAAATCACAACTTTTAATTTTCTGTCGGTCTTAGTTTACGATGTAACTACAGAAGAGTCAAGTTTTAAATAGGAAAAATATCAAAACTCTTTGGTTATTTTTGAGCGCGATGCTAATGGTCTAATCAGATTCAGTGCATTGTGTCTCTTTAATAGTAAATACTATATTAAGAAATTGTTGCTTTTAATGTGTGTGTGTCTGTTGTGTTAGATTTGGCCTTGATGTTGCACCATCTTGCTCTTTCTCTGTATCTTAAATGAACTTTTAGGGATCTTATTTGCTACACAGTTTAACAACATATAAATGAAACAGAAACAAAAGTAAGATTGTAGCAGTTGAACAGTTCTGCACAGATTTTGGGAATAACGTAGTATTACTTCATCTCATTCATTATTTTGGATGATTTGTGATAAATGACTCCGTATGAGCATAACAAAGTAAGGTAGGGTTAGGGTATTAAATCTCCACAGCTCTTCTGAGGTCACCAGGCATATCTAGACATGCAATGAGGTCAGCTTATTAAAAACATGCACCAGTCTCCTTAAGAGGCCGACTGGGTCATGGCTTGCTAAATATTATTGGGAGGAAACATCTAGGTGGTCTTTCAGGGATAAAAGCATAGAAAGAACACAAATAAACAATGTGAGTAAACACAGTATCATGGATTATTGCTTCGAGCTACAGGAAGGAATAGGGGGTCTATGTTGGTGTCCAGTAAGTGTAGCCTCTATGTAGGTGTTCTGGACTCTAGGTTAGCTGAGGATTATGGGAAGGTTTAGCAGGGCACACAGATGAAGAGATACAAATCAAGTCTTAAGCCTCACTCACACAGAGACCCCTAACACTGGGTGGTCATATCAGACACACACAAGCACATGAAGACATACAAGATATCACACATACCTTCAGCTGGGGGGTTATCCTCTGTGTGACCATTATATTCTGATTGATCGTCTGTCTTTCCGTTAAGACTGGAGATAGAGATCTGTCCGTTCTTTTGAAGAGGCTGAAAAAGAGAAAAAAAGAGTTTATTTTCTACCAACAGTTAATTCTTTGGCAACTAATGTTGTGTCAATACAAGATGCAATACATCTGTGCAACATCAAACTTGTGCCAAACATCTGCATTTCATTGACTTTTACATTTAATAATCCATATATTCATTCTGTTTTGTAATCAGCAGTCATGATGACAAGTCCTTAAGGTATTTTTTGTTTCACTCGTCATAGTTGGATGAAAACTTTATTAGGGAACCGCAACATTACATGGTTCAAATTAAATTCTAACAATAACAATCTGCACCGCATGAGCTGCGTTGATGCACAACAATACCCTGATAATATCAAACATGCATAGAATCTCACAGTTCAAAAAAATCACATTTACACAACATTGTCTTGCTTTATTTCAGTTTTGGGTCAAATTGCAAACAGACATGAACCCATACAGCACAAGTGCGCATTGAATGCCGGTGCATGAATATTTTTAATGGAAATCTGCAACACTGTTTAAGGTATTTACAAATTGTTTGTTTGTTAATACAATATGCATAATATCATTTCATAATATGTTGGAAATATGTATCAGTATAAATAGTCTCCAATTGTGTCCAAACCACTTGCAACACCTGATTTAAAAAGAAATACTGTATAAGTTTAGGAGTTGGACTAGCTAGCTAGTGTGGCTGAAAAGAGACACTTAAAACTCATTGTGTAGTCATGCAAATATACAAAAATACACCTACATACACAATGAGCCTCCCTAAGGATGGTTAAATTAAACTTAGATAAGACTGGCACCCACAGTGCCAAAGCCTTTTTAAGCATTTTCTGTAACTGTGCACCATCTAGAGCAGTGGTTCTCGGGACCCCCCAACATATTTTTAAATGGAAATATAAATGAAATATAAAAATAATAACTAAAGCATTGTCATTGCTAGGCATTAATTGGCTAAACTGTTTTTTATGGATTGTAATTCACCAGAACTGCAAAGCAAGTTTCATAATGTAAACATGGCCTTGACATTTACGTTTTTGCTCACCGGCCAAAGTGGCTAGTTGTTTTCCAAAGTAACTAGCCACTCAGCATTTTTACTGGCCACAATTTTGTTGTTGCTATGATTTAACATGACTTTGGCATCCTAAAATGAACAAACCCTTCGTTCACGGGTTTCCCTTGACTTCGGAAAAGACTGGGACGTGTGCATTCAGGTATGTGCTATGAAGCTCTCTCCGCTCTTGCCCGGAATATGTGCACACATTTTAAGTCTCTTCAATCACTTCCATGCAATTGTTTTATCTTTCCAAACATGTGCATGTATGTGCTCAGATGTGTATGTGTCCCGTGTATTCACAAATCCATCAGTGCTCAAGCTCTCTATGGTAAATAACTGTATGTTGCGCTGGGTGCAGGGAGTGCTCATGGGTAGTTTCCCAGTGTCGTATTACGCATTGTTTATCATTTCGTATTACTTTTAAGAAAACTACAAAAACTATATTCAACGTGCCAAAGTGGCTAGTGGGATTGGCTGTCTTACCCGCATTTGGAAGTTTGGCGCGGTTAATGTCAAGCCCTGCCTGTAAACATTGGGATTTAAAAATAAGGGTAATTTCCCGAACCTTCAACAACTCCCCCCCACTAGTGTTTTTTACCACTAAGCAAGGGAGTGGGTGGATAAACTGCAAAAAACTACTTTCTTACTATTGTTGTCTTGTTTTCAGTACAAATATGTAACAGTTGTTAAATCAAAATGTATTTTCTTAAGTCTAGTTTTTAGACAAAAAATATCAAATTAAGTGAATTAAGTGATTTGTTTTTCATACTCCATTGGCAGATTTTTTTGCTTATATGTATCACAAATTCACTTAAAGGGATAGTTCGGCCAAAAATGATATTAAACCCATGATTTACTCACCCCCAATTTGTCCGAGTGGCATATGTCCATCGTTTTTCAGACAAACACATTTTCGGATATTTTAGAAAATGTTTTAGATCTTTCAGTTGATTAAATGTAATGTTACGGGGTCCACGACCTTCAAGTCCAAAAAAGTGCGTCCATCCTTCACAAATTAAATCCAAACGGCTCCAGGATGATAAACAAAGGTCTTCTATGGGTAACCTGTGCGGTGTTGTTGTAGAAATATCCATATTTAAAACTTTATTAACGAAAATAAATACCTCCCGGTAGCGCTATCCCTTTAATTTGATATTTTTGACTCATTTTGCTCATAAAGAAAATGCATGTTGATATAAGAATTTGTAGATATTTGTACTGAAAACAAGACAAGAGTTTTTAGATACTAAGTAAGAATTTTTTTTTTTGCAGTGTATACGTTGTATCATTGTTTGTATGGCTCTCTTGCATTTGCAAGTGACTTGTTAAACACAAAGGTCTGAGTTAAGTAGTAAAGCACAAGTACGGCCAGTGCGATTTTTTCCCTACACCCAAAGTTCCAAAAATGCAAATGTGCGAGTTTTTGTACGCTGGCGGGTTGACGTGCACACTAATGCATTTGGCGGTTGTAGCTTTACATGCGGCCTGCCGTCATTCCTCCACAGTTCCTCTGGAAGCTTTTCTTCTTGTTACATTTTCGGGTGTCATTTGAATGATATCTTACAGATATACTGCTGCCTGCTTTACAGGAGGTGAATGTCGCAAACATCAAACACGGCCAGTGGGATTTTTTTATAGAAAGACTAAAAATACAAGAGAAATACTGGAAATTATTTAAACGGGATGATGGCGGGAAAGAATGGTTAAATACGGGAGAATCCCGGGAAAAACGTGGGGGTTGACAGGTATGGACTTTGTGTGACCCACCTTATCCCACTGTGCGGGTCCCGAACCACAGTTTGAAAACCCCTGATCTAAAGTTTGGCATGTACCTTGTGCCCTAAAGTGAAGCACTAAGACAGGCAGAAAACTTATTAAAAGACCAAGATTTGGGATGATCCGACTTACATTCGGTTAATATTTCACTGTCATCTTTTGCATAATGAATCAAGTTTAGCTTGCTATAGGGAACAGACGGGGGAAGACGAGGAAGAGAAGAATCAAAGAGAGATGACCTATCTGGCTGACTCAAGAATGTTATGTAGATTTAGATGGTCTATCTAACTACACATCCTGATTCCCTCAGGTACCTTAAATATTTCGGAATGACCTAAATCTTGACTGTAGACTTTCTATTACATTTTGGAGCCAGTTGGACAGAACCATGATCTAAAAAGAATCTTCCAAAAGATTGCAATACGATAGCTCTATGCAAGATATGTTTATCAAACAAAGATTTGCTTTCATAAAGAGGTTGTGTTACTTAATCTCTGTTTGATATTTGCAGTCAACAAAAATATATAAAGTTCTGAGAAAACAGTTAATTTGTAGGGTTATATCATAAAAACATTTATCATAAAGACAGGTCTATTAATTGAAAGGTTATTTGAAGGAGACATTTCACAAGAGTTCTAGCTCAAAATACCCCACAGATAATTTATGATAACATGTTAAAATTGCAACTTTGTAGGTGTGAGCAAAAATGTGCCATTTTTGTTGTGTCCTTTAAAATGCAAATGAGCGGATCTCTGCACTAAATGGCAGTGCTGTGGTTGGATTGTGCAGATTAAGGGGCGGTATTATCATACTAAGATCCCCTTCTGACATCACACAGGGGATCCAAAATTCATTTACCTATTTTTTCACATGCTTGCAGAGAATGGTTTACCAAAACTAAGCTGCTATGTTCATCTTATTCACATTTTCTAGGTTGATAGAAGCACTGGGGTCCCAATTATAGCTCTTAAACATGAAAAAAGTCAGATTTTCATGATATGTCCCTTTTAAGCCTTTACATTTAAAGCTGAACAATATCTGTATATTTCAATTGGTAGAGCATTGACTCCCACAGAACGCATGTACTTATAAAAATTTATACTTTTAGATAAATGTGTCAGCCAAAAGCACTAATGTAACGTACATATAGCAGGAATCACAAAAGGCTCTTTGCAAAGGTATGTTTGCATTTTTAGTGCCAGAAATAAACACGCGCCTTTTCCAGCTTTGACAGAAGTCCAGCAGGTGCCCTTTTAACCCTTTCTGGCCTCCAACCCCCAGTACTATCTCATGACAGTCATTCCCGACATTCCAAGGCCACTTCACAGAATACCATCCTGATGGGGGCAGCCCCACCCAAATTCCTTCATCAAACCTCTGTTTCATCCCCTCACTGATTCGACTTTACACCATTGCCTTTTAAAAAAACGCTTTTAAAATTCAGGCTTACAGAAATGATAGATGTGCAGATGTGCAAGTTAAAATTTGACGTGGCCGCATTTGCGCGAGTGCATGTTAGAGTTGTGAAATATAATAATTGAATCAATGCATTGCGATGCTGATATGAAGGAATTCTGCATTGATGCATTAAAAACAAAAAATGATACCATTATTTGTTATTGCTTTATTATCGTATTTAAAAGCATTGCTTTTGAGAAAAATTTTAACGTTTGTCTTTTTGATTGTAATTTCAGTATCATTGCTCTCTCTCTCTTTCTCTCTCTCTCTCTTTCTCTTGCTCCCCGTGTCGATGAGTTGCATTAAAGCGTCTTCTCATATACAGTATTTTTAAACATCACTGTTTAAAGCTGTTGTTAAGGTTGTTAAAGTTGTAACCCGCTGCATAACATCTAGGACAACTGATAGGCTGTGCCATCACTATGCCCATTCCTGAAATTTCTCCCCAGCCCCCCTAAGAAACTGTCCATGAATTTGTGATCAGTTAAGTCCACATTAAATCTCATATGAAAACAGCAAGTAAAAAAACATGGAAATGCATCAATGCAACCATTGAAAGTTAATCTAGAACCCTGATGTGATGTGCATTCTCTAGACATTTTAATGATTTTACATTAAAAATTACTTAAATCAGGTCTACAAAATATTTTAACTAAAGTACAGACTGTTAAATCTAAATTAAATCAGAACTAAATTAAAATGCTTTATTTCTTTAAGGGCCCTATTTTAACAATCTAAACGCATTGTCTAAAGCGCACAGCGCAACGTCTAAATGGGCGTGTCCGAACCCACTTTTGCTAATTTAACTACGGGAAAAATGGTTTGTGTGCCGAGCGCATGGTCGAAAAGGGTTGGTCCTTTTTTTATGAGTAATGGGAGTATTTTGGGCGTAACGTGCAATAAACCAATGAGAGTCTCAGCTCTCATCCCCTTTAAAAGCCAGTTGTGCTGGTACTATGTCTAATCCCTATTTAGATGACGGACTTTGTAAACTGAAAAACTAAGCGGAGGAAGAAGATCCCCAGTTTAAGATTATTGTTAAATAATTGTGTTGTTTTTCACTTGTATTGAAATTGTTATTTTTTAATTAAAACCTTTAAAACACGTTTTCTTTTAGTCATGGAAGTAAAAAAGCAGGCTTTTAATTGCTTTAAATGTATGGCTATCCAATATCACAAAAAAATAATTACCAGTATGTAAGAAAAGGTTTGTACTCTAAAAATACTTTATTTGTAACAAACAGGAGATAAAGAATTTACAAACCGCTCTCCTCACGTTTCAGCACTTGGACAGCGCCAGTTTTTTTAAGCATTACTTAAAAATGTTTCTCATCTCATCATATCCACAGGTACAGAGTCATCATATACAATAAATCCGTGAGGTAGCATTAAAAAACATTTAAAAACAGATGCATTTGTTTAAAGGACAAGTTCGGTATTTTAGACTTAAAGCCCTGTTTTCAGATTGTTTATGGTCAAATAGAATGGTTTTGACTGAAATTTCGACATTTTCGGCTGCCCTGAGAATTTTCGCGTGTTTGTGTTTCAGCTCAGACCTCTACAATGGGTTTAATGGTGCACTGGAACAATCCTTCCTAAAATGCATTAAACTTTCGTTTACAAAGACGTGAAACTCACCGAGTGGTCATGGGTGTTCACTGGTATGCTCACACAAAAATCGCTCCAAAAGACGCATTCCAACAGGTTTTATCGTAGTTTTTACCAACTCCATTGACTTGTATTAGACGTCCTGTGAGGTACGGTATTACTCCGCGCCGGGAACTTTGTTTCTATTCTTGCAATTGGCAAAGGCGGATTAGCGCCACCACCTGGGCTGGAGTGTTTATTATTCAAGCTCTAAGCGGAAGAATGTACGGGTGTGAGGCGTTTGGGGAAATAGGTCCACAAGTTAACAACGAATGCTAAAACAGCTGTTGGAAAGCATCTTTTGCAGCGATTTTTGTGTGAGTATATCAGTGAACACCCCTGACCACTCGGTGAGTTTCATGTCTTTGTAAACGAAAGTTTAATGCATTTTAGGAAGGATTGTTCCAGTGCACCATTAAACCCATTGTAGAGGTCTGAGCTGAAACACAAACACGCAAAAATTCTCAGGGCAGCCGAAAATGTCGAAATTTCAGTCAAAACCATTCTATTTGACCATAAACAATCTGAAAACAGGGCTTTAAGTCTAAAATACCGAACTTGTCCTTTAAAGCAAAGCATTTATTTACTTACCAGGCTGCAGGTGAAGCAGCTCTTTTTGTCTTCTAACGGCTCATAATTAGTCCTCATTTATGTCCAAGAGACTCAATAATAATCTTTTACATTCAATCCTTTAATCTTTCATATTTAAAAGCATTTTTGTGCTGCTGCGCATTCATGTATGTGATAAGCAAACCCGCGTTGTCGTCCCATTAAGGCGCATATTACTAATGTGCTCTTTAAATAACAAAAAACATATTGCGCCTTTGACTTTAGAACAGGTTTTTGTTGGTCAATGGCGTAGTCTATTTTAGTTGCCTCAAAATAGCAACACGCCAACAATGCACCTCATTTTCAGACCAGAACGCCCATGGGCGCAAAAGGGGGTGCAAATGCATTTGCTATTTAAACAATGTGGCGCTAAATGTGACAATAATAATTGCATAGGGTGGAAACTAGCAAAAACACTTGCGACGCGCATTGCGCTGCATTACGCCGGGTGTAAGATAGAGCCCTAAATGTGTCACCATGTCACGCATTCACACTCCTCACTCAATTCGATTTTGACTTTTAAAAATGAATTTTGGTTTTGTTAGAGTAACCGAATATTGCTTAGTTGATTTAGTCATAATAACTTACATCAGATCTTGTGGCCTGTGAAGCTGTTACTCTCTTGGCTTTCTGACACACTTCACACCTACATGTCCTAAATCACCCAGAACCTTTAACAACTGCTCAACCCAACAGAAACTGAAACAATGTGTGTATTTAACTGACAGTTGTTTAACTGAAATAACTAAAGGTAAACACAATCTGTCTTTATGGCACCACAGTTGTTGTGCGAGAGGTTTGCATAGAGGTGTGACATCAGGTGTGTGTGTGTTGTCATTAATGTGATTTGTGACTTGCCTTGTGGTCCAACATTTGGGCATATTTATGCTGTACAACAATACAAGTACAAGCAATGTTTGCTTTTATTAATGTCTTTCCTTAAGCTTTTTAACGTCCACTATCTTTACGTTTCACACAAATTCATATGTTCTGCTGCTCTATTTTGCACACAGCTGTCAGATTCCTGTTTCCCCCTCCTCTCTCTGGTCACTCCTGCAGATCAGAGGTTCAGGGGCGTCTGTCTATCCCACAAATCACTCCGCAGAGGGATTGCGAATCTCTTCTCTGCTGGAGAGAACGAGACAGTGAAGGAAAGGAGTATTCATGCCCTCTTAAACATCTATACGGTCAAATACTCCAGATGGCTTTCATATGTCATCTGTCCACCTGATTAATCTGTGACCAGAAGTTTCTCAATGCACATTTTGGACTGTTTAAAATGAAGTTTTGAGGCACTTATGGATTTCATTTGAGCCTTTATGGGCAATCAGTGTGTGTACAGTTAGATGCTTTAGATATTTTACAGAGTCGTTGAGCCGTCATGTCACAGTGTGGCTTAAAGGTCTTAAACGGTAATGTGAAATACATTAGACCTTAAGAGGAATTGCTGTGTGAGGAAAGACCTTCAGTGGGGTGTAAACTACAGACATCACTATATATCATATATTTAACTATCTCATAAAACTGAAAGCCAAGGGTAACATATCTGTCAGCAACATGTTATAATAACCCATGTTATATAATACATATATTTCAACATCATAAGAGTCCATTTTATATATATATATTTATGTGTTTGAGGACGATTACATTTTTTATTATTACTGTAATAAATAATACTGTTAAATGTTCTTGCTTTATAAAAACACGTGTGTTTAACTTTGGTTTAGTATTAAAAAAATTTAATGAAGTTGTTGCCTACTGACTAGAAGCCATATAATAAATCATATAAATCATCTCAGTAGTGGTCTCAATTTTAAACCCCACTGTATGCATTTAAAATCTCTCACATATACCCCTGATACAGGGCAGTAAAAATCGACTTGGGGTCATAATTTATCTCTGCCTGTTAACCTTTGCTCTTTGACCTCTGGCTGATGAGAACTAAATTGCAGAATGAATACAGGAGAGGGCACCTCTTTATCACTTCATTTAAACCAAAATCATCACACATTTTACTGTGTGCACAATTCAATATTAAATATCATCCAAGAAAACATACCATCATACTGTACTTTCCCTTATAAGACTTGAGGAAATATAATTTTTAACTAAGTTAAAAGATACTTTCACATACCACATCAGTAAGTGCATTCCTAACTGCATTTAGGGGGCGCTATTTCATCAATGGACCTCACAGATGGTTTCTACACCTAGACAGAAAGATAAAGATCTCTAGGCAATTGGACATCAGTGATATATGTATTGATGTGTTGTTCAGCCGTGGCCTACCAGAATGCAACCCCTTGGATCCATTGCATGCCAAAAAAGCGTTTTAATCTGATTCTGGCAACTCTTGAGAGCGCATTGAGGGGAAAAGCTGAAAGTGAGGTCATAATGACAAGCCTTCCAAGCCGAGATGTTAGAGAGTCAGACTGAGATCACTTGTGATTGTAGAGCTGCAGACGGAGACAGACTAGATGCAAAGCCATTCAACGTCAGTGCAGGAGTGATAAGAGAGATAGCGTAATGTGTTTATCAAGCTAAGAGAGCTGCAGACAGACAATAACAGCGCTATGAGCTGCATAAAAGGTGGAAAGGAAACATGATAGAATCTGTTATCAAAGGAGGCTACAAGGAGAAAAGATTTTACATCCAAAATCAACAGATGGTTAACTGATGTTAAATCTATCAGACAGGTGAATCGGGACTGAAGAACGGTGTACTCGGGCAGACCTAACCAATTCAATCCAAAACAAGAA
This sequence comes from Paramisgurnus dabryanus, assembly GCF_030506205.2. Classification (NCBI taxonomy): domain Eukaryota; kingdom Metazoa; phylum Chordata; class Actinopteri; order Cypriniformes; family Cobitidae; genus Paramisgurnus; species Paramisgurnus dabryanus. Next base: position 18,648,397 of record NC_133348.1, on the reverse strand, counting down.
TAGTTTCAGATGCATGAACAAGGTTTGACAGTTGATCACATAAAAGAGATAGGAGCAATGTCAGATGATTTTAAAATCATGTTATCCACAGAAACCTCTTTTGACATTGACTTTTGAGAGCTCTCTGATGCAACACTTTGTAAAAGCTATTGTTTCTTGAATGGTTTTACTTTAAAATGTCTACAAAGTGAATTAATTTTACCATAGTAAACTGAATACACCCCAAACTATGCAAAATCATTAACTGTGACATTGTTTATATGACTTTCCAATGGTTTCATGTTCTCTGTAGGAAGTTATTCATTGCATAAGACACATTGTGTTTGGCACCAACCATGTTTATCCATCCATATTCAATATAACCTGGGTCATATTTTTGTTTCACTTTGCATAGACTTGTGGATTTCGAGCTAATTTCCCCAGGTGGAGATTTGAGAATTTGTACCAACATACTCAAAAAAAAGTTTTTTAACCCAGCGTTGCATCAAAAAGGGACGAGTCATCTAGACTTTGGTTTGTAATTTAAAGGTCCCGTTCTTTCTGTGTTTTTGAATTTTTTTTTTTGCGTAATATAACATGTGTTCATGTTTCACGTGTAAAAAACATGGTATTTTTCAAACAATTTACTTATCTGTATACTGTTATAAGCGATTTTCACTGTCCTCAAAACGGGCTGATAAAATATACCTTTATGTAATTTCAATATTAAACTATCCATAGACATGACAGACATTCCCAGCAGATTGTTTCATTTTAATTAATGTTTCCAAAATGCTTTTGAAAGCTAAATTTAATTCTCCATCTGGCGGAGATGTACTTAGTGTGACAGCAGACAGTTTCTCTTTATCATGCATTTATCTGGGTTTGATGCACACAGATTCATCTAAATGAACTTAATCTGCACAAATGAATTTTGAAGTAGTTCACTACTCATCCAGCAATGAGAAAGAAAGGAGTGTTTGTGTAGGGGGTTAAGCACACAAACACACATACACACTTGGGTAACACAAACTCTGTATTGGAGCCTCAAAGACCACAAACTTCATGCATCATCTCCTACTAAACACAGATGTGTTATAATCATTCTTTGGCAACACATAGAAAACCTCAGTCTCTTTTAGTCAAGACCTTGCAACACACACATGCCAGACTTTTTCACAAACAGTGTACATCAGAGTATAATTACGGTAGTAAGTCTTTGAAATATACGGCACACTTGCAGGATGAATCATCTCAAATGTTCGTACTGTTGATATGACTCCATTAAACTTCTTTAAATCAGATCAGTCTTTAAGGTCCACAAATCCTATTCAAACGTTTGTCTCTCATTCATTAAAAGAAGTGGTTTCAAAGGCAAACAAATACATCATCTTTTTGCCTAAACTTATAAGACTGTGGCAAATGTATGCCACAGCATTAATAAAAACACATTTATGACAGCTGTGCCTTTCTTCACCTTCACTTGATAAATCACATATCTCTGAGGATGCTGGGGATTAAGTTGCTCACTTTGCTAAAAAGTCCATCATCTTGGCTTGAGGACTGTTTTGTTTTATGAAAGCATATGCGGTGAATTCTTTAGCTCTTGTATGAGAAAGATTTTTGGCACCGAACAGGAGCCAGAAACAAAAAGTGAACCTTTTTGTTATTAATTCCAGGAACTTGTACATATGCTGTTTAAATAAATATCTGCCTTTGTGTATAAGAAAAAGTTACAAACTGTGAGCCACCCCAGTGCTCAATCCCCTGGTTTTCCTGACCCACTATTTGTCTCCGACCAATACTGGGAGTCTTCCGTTCCTCCTAAACAGCTGTCACTAAGGCCACCCTCATGAGCAAACATCAATGTAATAGGACAGGACCTCCCTGTGTCTCCAACAGATTGACCAGACCGTACCAGATTTTTGAAACAATAAACCTCTTTTCCTCTCTCTCTACCCAAGGGTCCTCCTTCGTCTGTGGATCAGATCATAAGAAGAAAGAAGTTCAGACGTGACTCTCCTGGTACTTTGAAGAAACAACAATAGGGAGTTTAGAACGAGGATCTTGAGAAACCGGATCGGTTTGTTGGAATTAAAGCTATAGTCTATATGAAGAGCTCAGATGCAAAAGCTGCTAAACGGCATCTCTGTCAAAAATAAGATAATGATCACGGCAGGTATTACAAGTTCATCAAATATTTTTTCTTTAATTCTGCCTAATCCCGTTTTTACGTCCCATTCAGACAGCCAGCGACAAGCAGTAACAAAGCAACGCAATCATATTCATTTCAATGGAAGCTTGGCGACAAGAGCAAAAGCAACCGTTGAGCAATTTTCGTGAGCGACTACTAATGGTTACACGAAACAGTGTAGTTCACGTCATCCTTCTTTCGTCCGTTAGACAGTATTCATTATGACAACCAAGTAAAAAAAAACGCCTCTATGAGCGAGGCTTTAGGCATTCAGAAGAAACTATTTGCAGAATCCGACAATGATTTTTCACCAAAGTCACAAAAGAAGAATCGTATGAAGGACAGGCCAGGGAAAATTTAAGACTGTTAACGCAAAGAAGAATAAATATTAAGATAATTACAGTGCATTGAAAATGCGCTGTACTGTTCTTACTGGGCTTTTTATTATTATTATTATTATTATTATTATTATTCTTCCAACCAAATTTCGGCAATTAATACGGCTCGAACCGCTTAACTTAGAAACTTCATTCAAACTCTCAAACGTGCGGACTATTCGGGAATAGTGGGCTATGACTTTTATAAGCGATCGGGGGTACGGTCTTCGCCCCAGGGGCGAAAAAGCAGCCGAAAAATCCCATTGACTTAACATGGAGACAAACTTTGACGAGTCGTAGCTCAGACCTAGAATTTCACAGAAACTTGTGACTTGCCACATTTGAAGAGGCTGGCAGGCTCTGTAAGAACATACCTCACAATGGGGTGAAAGTTGTACCCCTGGGGTGTAAGAGGTCCCCAAATTTCCCCATAGACTTATAATGGGGCAGGAATCATGCCCATATAAGGAACTAAAAACGTCCCGAATGGGATATCTTTGCAGCGCAGTGTCATAGAGACATGGGGGTGGGCTCATTTTACTCAGGCATCCAATCAGTCCCTTAGGATCCTTATTGAGCTATCAAGCCACGCCCCTAGCAACCATTTTGGGCACCCTAGCAACATCTCCCATAGACTGCCATTATAAAATGCCCAGATGGATATCTTTGCAGCACAGTGTCACAGAGACATGGGGGTGGGCTCATTTTACTCAGGCATCCAATCAGTCTCTCACCATCCTTATTGAGGTATTAAGCCACGCCCCTAGCAACCAAATATGAGCAGCCTAGCAACATAATAAACAAAGCCTTATATCTCTGGATCCGGACATCATAGAGACATGGGGGTCGGGTCTTTGGGTCATATTAGCTTCATGCTAGCTTCATGCTAAGTCATGCTAGCTTCATGCTAGTTTCATGCTAGCTTTATGCTAATTTTATAATAAATCTTGCTAACTTAATGTTAAATCATGCTAGCTTCATGTTAAATCTTGTTAGCTTCATGCTAAATCATGCTAGCTTCATGCTAATCATGCTAGCATCATCTTAATCATGCTAGCATCATGCTAATAATGCTAGGATCATGCTAATTTCATGCTAAATTCATGCTAACTTCATGGTAATCATGTTAGCATCATGCTAGCTTCATGCAAATTATGCTAGCTTCATGCTAATCATACTAACATCATGTTAGCTTTATGCTAATCATGATAACATCATGCTAGCTTCATGCTAATCATACTAGCATCGTGCTAGCTTCATGCTAATCATGCTAGCATCGTGCTAGCTTCATGCTAATCATGCTAACATCGTGCTAGCTTCATGCTAATCATGCTAGCATCGTGCTAGCTTCATGCTAATCATGCTAGCATCGTGCTAGCTTCATGCTAATCATGCTAACATCATGCTAGCTTCATGCTAATCATGCTAACATCATGCTAACTTCATGCTAATCATGTTAGCATCATGCTAGCTTCATGCTAATCATGATAGCATCATGCTAGCTTCATGCTAATCATGCTAGCTTCATGCTAACTTCATGTTAATCATGCTAGCATCATGCTAGCTTCATGCTAATCATGCTAGCATCATGCTAGCTTCATGCTAGCTTCATGCTAATCATGCTAGCATCATGCTAACGTCATGCTAATCATGCTAGCTTCATGCTAGCTTCATGGTAATCATGCTAGCATCATGCTAGCTTCATGCTAATCATGCTAGCATCATGCTAGCTTCATGCTAGCTTCATGGTAATCATGCTAGCATCATGTTAGCTTCATGCTAATCATGCTAGCTTCGTGTTTATCATGATAACATTATACTAGCTTCATGCTAATCATGCTAGCATCGTGCTAGCTTCATGCTAATCATGCTAGCAACATGCTAGCTTCATGCTAATCATGCTAGCATCGTGCTAGCTTCATGCTAATCATGCTAGCTTCATGCTAATCATGCTAGCATCGTGCTAGCTTCATGCTAATCATGCTAGCATCGTGCTTGCTTCATGCTAATCATGCTAGCATCGTGCTAGCTTCATGCTAATCATGCTAGCATCGTGCTAGCTTCATGCTAATCATGCTAGCATCGTGCTAGCTTCATGCTAATCATGCTAGCATCGTGCTAGCTTCATGCTAGCATCATGCTAATCATGCTAGCATTATGCTAATCATGTTAGCATCATGCTAGCTTCATGCTAATCATGCTAACATCATGCTAACTTCATGCTAATCATGCTAGCATCATGCTAACTTCATGCTAATCATGCTAAAATCATGCTAGCTTCATGCTAATCATGCTAACATCATGCTAGCTTCATGCTAATCATGCTAGCTTCATGCTAATCATGCTAGCATCATGCTAACGTTATGCTGAATCATGCTAATCATGCTAGCATCATATTTCATCATGATAACTTTTTTAAATCATGCTAGCTTCACACTAAAACATGTCAACAGCCAGGTAAACTACTAGACTAAATTTCTTTTACATTTCTATCAATCAGCTTTTTGCATTTTCATGCACTGGTAATTCCTTGGGAATTGCATATCTAGTTAACTATATTACCATCCACATGACAATGAGATTTTTTGAAAGAGCACTAATGGTCCGATTCACGATTTTACATGTTAACAATATGCAAAAGGTACAAACTCCAAAGTAAACGATGACACAAGTTATCGTCTCCAACATAAATCTCTTTTCTTGGACTACATTACATGGAACTTGTGGACAGAGCTTTTCAAATCCGTGCGTTTCAGGAAGAGAGTGAAATCTGGATCTACAAAAATGTACGGTATGTGGAAAATAATGTGTATTTTTAACCATAAAACACGCAAATACATTGTATTATAACATTGTTTTTTAGTGCACAGCCGGGGTTGCCAGATTCAGATCAAAACCATCCCAATGGACATTCAAAACTAGCCCAAAAGCATTCCAATGACTATTCACAGCCCAAATACTAATAACCTATAAATTATCCTTTCATCTTTAACCCGCAGAATTTTTTATCTCTGGATAAATGTACAAAGCTGAGTTGGAGAAAGTTGTTCTTAAAGAAGTTTTCAGATGTAGGCAATGAAAAAACAAAGGCACGATGCTATTTTATAGCTTTATGTACCCTATTGTTATGAAAGTACACATGAACGCTGTAGAATGTACAACGTTCCCTTAACCTTTACCTTAATAATGCGTGTTGCCATCACCTTGCTTCTGTGACGAAAATGATGTGATATGTAAATATGAAACGTTAATTTGAGCACAAATGTTCTGGGTATGTGCACAATGTATTTTTGCATCCGACTGAAAGAGTATTATGTTTTACGCGTTTACATGCATACTGAAGAGTTTGCAGGAAACCACAGTGTCTGTTCAACATTTATCATAGTATCATAAATTACATTTTTTAAGGAACACATCGACCAACTTCTTCAGTGATACGGTATCTGTAATGAACTTTTGTTGTACAGCTGTAACCACTTACATAAATGACAAGCCCTGACTGTTCTTGAAAAGACACAAAGTGTTTTTTCTTAGCAAACCTGAGAACATTAGAAACAACACCAGGGGCATTAGTTTGGACTCACTGCCGCCAGCAGCCTCGTGATCTTATTATCCAAGATACAAAAGATACAAAATTGTCTTAGACAAAGGGATGACCCTAGCTCACATGCTGTCTGATTTTATTTTATACCTTAATAATCTTCATGTGCTATGAACATGTGACTGATCAAAAAACATATTTTAAATGAATTACATTACAAAACAAACAATGTGTGATCCCCACAAGATTAAAAATAGTGACAAGCAATAGATATATATAACGTTATATGTAAAATAAAATCACTTTAATCTATGTATTGCGATCTTTGGTTCCAGCTTGTCTCGATTTTAAACCCATTCTAATGAGTATTACTTGCCAATGATATGATCAGATCACCACAAAAGGACAAACTTTAACACTGGAAAGCATTTTCTCTAATTTGGGCAGATGTCATCAGATGTGGGATCTGTGTTAACTACTTAGCATTTAGGATTCTCTACATAGTAAAACCAAATAGATCTAAAGATAAAATGCTCTCCCTGTGAGGCCAGCCAGAGTGATGCATGACCTTTCAATCAATAAATAATTATGAAGAGATTTTACAACTCTTCTTGGATGCTTACAAATCTTGTATGTGCTTTCTAGATCCCACCCCCTCATACAGAAACACTCTTTTACCACAGATCACAGCAGTTTGTTAAAAACATTAGTCATGATTTGTCTTTTAAGGGTGATTAGGGTTCTTTTTTAAGAGACAGACGGAAAAAAATAGGGAGAGAGAGAGAGAGAGAGAGAGAGAGAGAGAGAGAGAGAGAGAGAGAGAGAGAGAGAGAGAGAGAGAGAGAGAGAGAGAGAGAGAGAGAGAGAGAGAGAGAGAGAGAGAGACAGAGCATCTGGTTATTTTCAGCACAGCACAGAGCTGGTGAGAGTCTGCATTGCAGTGATGAGGAAACAGCGCATGTGCCTGATACAGGAAGTACTAAACTCCTCCCCTGCTTCCTTCTGTTTTTAGATGTCCAGCAAAGTCAAAATAAACCAAAACAAACAAACATGGGGAAAAACTTTGAGCAATGAACTGTGCCATTAAAACAATATTATGTATTGCAATATTTATCCCCCAAAAGCCCGGAGTAGCCTACACATTTTTTATGTGTATGTGAACATACACGCACGTTTGGATTGCCAGACTTCAAAGCATAGTTTATTCGACTTGTACGTGTACTCTGCGTAGGTTTGACATATGCGCATTGCGAAAAATGCAATGCATCTTCTGGGCTACAAACTAAATTCTTCCGAACGCGCACGTGCAACACATAAAATGTACAAGGGGTTTAATAAATCATAGTCCAAGATGGCGTCGTTACCGGAAGCTAGCTATTATAAATTTGAAATATGGATATTTCTCTTATGGCTGTCATGGGAGACTGAGGTAATGTTAGTGATAAACGCGATGTGCAAACATCTATTTGTGGTGGCCAATTTTAATTTTGTGGCAGACTGAGGAATAATAAATGTATGGGAATGTACAACGCTCTCACTTGTATGATGTCACAGCAGTAGGAAGCGCAAAAATAACGACACGCCTATAATCCCTCCCACTGCGAAGTGTTACTAAACTCGATGCAAAAGCTAACCACGCCAAAGTGAGGTGAGCTGACCCGACCCAAACTAAACTAAACCGTGGGGTAATATGCAATGAAAAAGCGGCATTACAAAATCGCATTTATTACCCGAAAAAGACCTTAATTAACCCCTTGGAGCCATGTGGATTACTTCTTTAAAGGATGGATTAACTTTTTGGAATTCAAAGTCAGTTGTCGTCTGCCATAATAAAGCTTGGAAGAGCGCGGACCTTTACTAAAAAAACTCCAAATATGTTTCTCTAAAAGATGATGTGTTAAAAAAAATAGCAGTGTACTAATAAAAGTGAATAAAAATAGTGCAAAAATTTTATAAATAGAGTTTACTTCCTTTTTCTAATGTATTGAAAACATTAAAAAATCTATTCCACATCAAAGCATTAGCAAAATGTACAAGTCTGTCTTGTTCTTTTAAAGGGAAGCAAAGAAAACGAATATTAAGCTGTTAAAAAAATAGCAGTGCCAACATTTTTCTCTCTGTAGACACTTAAAACTGAGGAAATTTAAGATTTAACTTCACTTTAAACTATTGAATTACTAATATTTAGTTGCACAACCATTGTTGTTGATAACAGCTGCACATCTGTGTCGAATCAAGTCAACTTCTGGCACCTAGATACATTTATTTCAGCCCAGGACCTGCAGTCCCTGTCATTTTTTACAGTTTGCTCCAGAAACTGTATTTTTAATGTCTCCCCACAAGTTTTCAATGGGATAGAGATCAGCAGATTGAGCTGGCCACTCCATAACCTCAATCGTTTCTGTCTGAAACCAAGATTTTGCCCTCTTGCTTGTGTTTTTGGGGTTGTTGTCTTGTTAAAAACCCATTTTAGGGGTATTTCCTCTTCTGCAAAGAGCAACATAATCTCTTTAAGTATTCTGATGTATCTAAACTGATACATGTTCCCTTGTATATGATACATAGGCCTAACACTGTACACTCTAAGAACGAATGTGTTAAAAACAACACATTAGTGTTGATTCTGGGACAACACACTAACTGCGTCGTCCTGGAATCCACCCATCTCTGTGTTATTATCGAAACAACACATTTTGTGTTACTTTTAACACAACATGTGTTATACTTGAACACAAAATCAACACAAAATGACACATAAAAAAACACCCCCATACCATATATCTGTCTTTACAGAGTACTGTGACATGAATAGAGTACCCGGGGCTTGCCTGAGGTTCTGTTGATAACCACTAGACCCCCCCAAAAAATTTTTGTCACATCAGGCCACAAAATGTTACGTCATGTTTTTTGGTTCCAGTTTATGTGTTGATGTGATTCTGCACATGCCTTTTTTTCAACATGGTGCTTTACGGGGGCTTCTTGCAAACAGCTAAGCTTCAATCAGATGTCTTCTGACTCTCAGTATTTACAGATTATTTTTGATCTTTCTATAGGTGATGAAAGTCTTAATCTTTGCCATCCTGTCATCAATTTGTTTAAACAGAAATGCTTGTTTTCTTCCAAATGTTTTGGGTTTTTATTGCCATTTTAAGGCATTTGAGATCATTTTAGCTGAGCATAAACTAAGTTGCATTTCTTTACATGTTTCCCCTCTCAAATCAACTTTTTAATCAAATTACATTGTTCCCCTGAGCAATGTTTTGGACGGCCCATTTTACTCAGTCATTTCAAAAGCAAAAATATTACCACTACTAATTGCACTGCTATTTTTTAACACAACTGTAAGTATCTCGGATTGCTTGAGGGTTTGTAAATAATGGGGTAATTTTTTTAGATATTTGACTTGAGTATCCCATTAACCAAAATTATAAAAGAAAGTTTACTATGCCACCTTGGGACATATTCATTACGTGTTTTATTAAACAATTTAAAAATGCTTGGTTATTTTCAACCCAGCACTGGCTCAAAATAGGACAAACCCAGCCGTTGGGTTCAATTAACCCAGGACATGTTTATGTATCTGACCCAACAATGGATTCAAATCAACCCAGCATAGCTAATTACAACCCAACAGGTTGGGTTCATCCCTTTAAAAAAACAGCATTTTAATTTAATGATAAATTTAATACATTTTTTACTTTAAAACTCCTTCCGTATTTGAATGTTTTCAGTAAAACTCTTTGTAAACACTCATTTGATTGACTATAGCTACATAAAAGCCATCCAATCTCAGCTGTGAGGTGAAGAAATACAAAGCAATCACAATGTGTTTTCACTTATGCTTCAGCATAACTGCCAGAGTCTAATAAGTTTAGATAAAAAGATGTGTTTGTCTGCATTTCAAACCATAGATTTTTTTCCTTCAGTGAACAAGAAAAGAGCATTTGAAGAGCAGATTTCTGATTTAGAGTTCAGAAAGACCTCAAAGACCGATCTGATTTACTGTACGAGCATTTGAGATAATTCATCCCGCAACTGTGCCATATATTTCAAAGGCCTATTTGTCAGAAACAAGTTGTGGGCACTTGCCTATTAAAACACTCGGATAAGATCTTCACTATGGTGGTTTACCCAGAAAAATTTTTTAACAGCTGTTATCCAATAGTAATGCTCATGACTTAAATAGAGGCTAGAATATTAATTTTATTTGCTCAGAGCCAGCAAAATCCTTAATTAAACAGCTGCAATAAACATAATAAGTCATTTACATACAAACATACAGCAGATTTCTTTCTGTTACGTATAGATTTAGGGCTAAACACAAGGGTTTAATAAACATGTCAACAGGCCATTACAACCTGCTATACTTGTCATGACAGATGAATTTAGGTCACATTAAAGGGCTCTTAGGAGAGCAAAACTGTAAATCTCCCAGCCTCATGACTATGGTAATCAGAAGTCACACTTTAAATTACTACACATCATTGATCTCATTGAACTGCACTCTCATTTAGGAACAGCGCTAAAAGGGTCACACACACACCTTTAAATCTTAACGTTTAAAAAAAAAAGTTCACATGTACATAGATAAGATTTTTGGTTTTAAAGAGGTGGCCTCTTCTGCAGCTTCATACAAGTTCTTATGAAGAAAGAACTGTTTGCTAACGGGTCATAATCAAGATGATCTTAGATAAAAAATAAACAACTAATCAACTAAAATCCCCATGTTCTTTATGAACAAATATGTTACAGATTTTCTGTTGTGAGACTCTTTTGAATGGGAGTGGTTCCTGTCTTTGATGACATGTAGTACCATCCACTGATTGTGGGTTGTGATCTTTGTTGACATCAACATTATGATGTTTGTGAGTGTATGCATCTACAACAGCTCTTTGATCTTAATGATGGCATATTCCAAGGCTGATTGATATACGCATAACACAAGACATATCAAAATCAACTGGATCTATCAAATTTCTCCATGCAGGAACGTGAAGAACAAGGGTGTGTCCCACCCTTAGCAAGGAAACAAAATAAGACATCAGCTAAAACCAATTAGTGTTACAAATCAATAAAACCAACATACAAACAATCTAGGACAGCTGGCTAGCATAATCTCCCAAACCAATCCAATTTTTACAGAAAAGAGTGTCATTACATTGTAATTTATGTGGCTACCGCCCCACAGCATCATCTTTTCTTGATTGATAATGATTAAATCTCACAACACTCAATATGCACCACAATGGCGATAATCAGATAAACAAATCCCCAAATTTTAACACTTTATCACCTGTAGTTGAGCAGTCAAGTCCAAAATACTTCCAGAATCCATCTTCTGATATCGGTGTCTGGTGTATATCCTTAAATGAGGCTATTTGTGAGTAGATAGACTGATTTGTAATAAGCTGTGAAACGAGCACATCCAGTACCCTGTTCTTCAGTTGTGAGGTGCAGAAAGACGCAACGTTTGACAAGGATTGTCTATTTCTGGCAGGGCAGTAATGAAATGTTATTGATGTTGGCTCCTGATGGAAGCACTTAGTGTGAGCTCCTTTACAAGGAAAAGGCTTTACATTTACCAGCACAAGTCTAACTGCAATGACTTGTTTACTTCACAAAAAAAGAAAAAAGTGCTTAATATTGTTAATGATGAAGTTATAATGAGTGTCTTGTGTTATAAACCATCCTTTTGTTCATCATTTGTACCCATTGGTCTCTCGTTTTTCTATTTTTGAATACTGCTTTATGTAACCCTGGCACTTTTTAACATTTAATGATGCCAACCTTGTTTCTAAAGAAAGAGAGAGAAGGCAGTGAGAGGGTCAGAATCACTGTCTGCATTTCTAAATACCAATAACGTATTCAAACTTTTATTCAATCCGTATAGCAATTTGGCAGAATGTTTTATCCAAAGCAACTTGCATTCGAGCTGGGTCACTGTATAAAATGTAAAACATTTATATTAGTAGTTTAACTTGCCTCAGTAACAGAAAAGATGGGCGCCAGCCATTATGTGCCCTTGAGAATTTAAGCTCCATGTGACAATGCTAAAAAATACATGCAATGCATTCCCGGCTCATACTTTCACTCCATTTAATGCATGACTGAGAGAATAAATGTTTAATGTTTCGTGAGCTTTAAACAGGAAGTAAGCATCATGCCACCGCTAATTTTCTTTTCTGGACAGGAAGTTCCAATCTGAAACAGGGTGGTCCCTTTAATGACTCTTTACACATGAATAAGCTCACAAAAGCTTACTGAAAACAAAAAGAAACAAGCAAAAGACAAATTCTTCTTACAAATGTCATGGCCATTTAAATCGAGGAAGCACATTCCTTCTCAGAACGAATTTTCAGCCAAGTGGATTGTTATTATGTTTTCATGTCTTATCTCTCCTAGAGCATCAAGAGGGTCAAAACCGTTGCACGTCCTAAAAAATGTATGCCTACTCTGTTTCTTATAAACCAGATATTATAACCAAACAGATTTTCTTCCTCTTCACTCATCTATATTTCTGCATGGTGCACGCCCTCTCTGGGTAAAAGCTCATTATCCATCTGTATCCTTCCTTCAAGTAAGTGAATTACTTTAAGTGCCTCCCTCTTTCCAGACATAAATGACTAATCGTCTTCTCATACAGCCACGCTCTCCCTTACTGCACATAAAAGTAGTCTTATGACAACATTCACAGGACAATTAGGTGACTACGTAGTACAATGTATATAAGAAATGTGTGATATTTAACTTTTAAATAGGAAGTCTTCATTCCTGCTGTGGTGCAATTGGGTGAACGGGACATGGCAGCAGACAGCCTGTTATGCTGCTCATGCCAAACCCTCATTAAACCTCTGATCCCATGATGTCTGACTGCACTTCCATCACATCCTACCGTTACATAATATCTGACTTCAGCTCTTATTTCCACTCCTCTCCAGATCTTGCATCAGATCTTCTCACTACAGGACTTCCTGAGTTGCATCTGAACGTCAGTCACTGACTACAATCACTGTGACCATTTATACAGTGGTTGTTTAGACTGTGCGAGTGTAGATGCTTATAACTGTTGATAAAAGACAACTGTTTGTAATGATTTGACAGAATTCACAGCTCTTGATGAACCGTTACGGCGATATTCATTTGCATACTTTTTGTTTAACAGAAAATGTCATACTAAAGATGATTAAGTTCAAATTATGATCAGGTACAGTGTGCATATCCAAAACTTTATGTGAAATTAAGAGAAAAGAAAACCAAAAACGATCCCAAAATGACTTTCTTTCTTCAGTTAAAACAATCATGTCAGTGGCACGAAGATAAATTATGAATCTCATTGGTTCTTGTGTGCCACATGACAAAACAGGCATATTACAGAAGAAATTAGATTTGAAGTTAAATGTAGCGTCAACATACAACCATTTAGAATGGACTTTACTTTTATTGTCTGTTTACATTAAAGGTGACATAGAATGATTGAACGGGGTATTTATCCTTGTTCTGTGATGAGACATGTAGACAAAATTTTTTTTGTTTGGGTCTATAATGCCTTAGAAGCTTCCTAAAAACCTCTCTCAGATAGCTCTATTAGGGTGGGGGATTTTAAACAAGTGGTTTTGCACCTATTTGGCTCCCCATACTGGCTTAACTTGCAATCTCATTACTGATTGGCTGACTTTAAGGCCACTCAAAAAATGTAGTCAATTATTTTAAAGTGGAGGGGCAGTGAGATGCCTGTGATGTCATAAGCATCAGTTTTTCAGATTGGGCTGTTTTCTGGCTGACATTTTTAAAAGAGGAATTTCTATGAGATTGAGATGTTTAGCATGTCTAGCACTTTTTGTATGTTTGTGAATAATGGTAGACTACCATTATTCAACAAAGATAAGGTAAAAATGGTTTTTCATTCTCTGTCCCCTTTAAGGTACAGTATGGGTTTTAGCGGCATCTAGTGCTGAGATTTCAAACTGCAACCAACCTAAATTTCAAACGCAATGAGAAGCTACGGTAGCCAAGACAGGACAAATTTGTTGTCATCTGAGACAATGTAGGGACGTTGTCGTGCTCTTTAGGGCTACTGTAGAAACATGACAGTGACTTTCATGTAAGGACTCGCGGTGTATGTAGATAAAAACAATACAGTTCATTATGTAAGGTCTTTATACACCACTAATAATATAGTTATGTATATTATGTTGCATTTCTGTCAAGAGATCCTTTTAAAAGTAACTCATTGCACCTTTAATACACATTGTATCAATCAAGTTCAAAATATTAACAGTTTTTCTCACAAACGTATCGTTTTAAATCACAAGACAATCACTAAAACCATGTGAATTACTTATATGATGGAAGGATGTGTTTTTCGGAGCATAAGCCTAAGGCAGAAACTATTACATGCTAATAGAAATCTAAAAAGAGACAGGATAT